>NC_056739.1:1713731189-1713883689 GCF_019279795.1 Protopterus annectens | reverse complement strand
CTTCTAGTACTATTATGACTTTCCAGCAGCACTAATTAAAATTTCTACTGATATTACTCCTTCATTACTTTTGGTATTAAGACTGAGGGGGTGATTACAGACCATATAGATGCACACAAGGAATAAATAGTGTTAACATCACTCCAGTGCAGCCAGTCATGAGCTGCATAGTACTATAGGAGTGTTAAGTGGAATTTATGTCCCATATACTCTGCAGTACAGTAGGAGTACTGTCTGGGGTTTATGCATTATGAGCTCTTGTAGTACAATAGCAGTACTGAGTGGGATTTATGTCCTGTGTACTCTGCAGTAATGTAGCAATGCCAAATGGAATTTATTTCCTATATCTTCTGTGATACTGCAGCAGTACTAAATTGGATTATGTCCCGCATATTCTGTAGTGCAGTAAAAAATGGCATTTATGTCCTGTGTACTCTATATTACTGTAGTGATACCAAGTGGACTTTATCATCTGTGTTTTGTGCAGTAATATAGCAATACTGAGTAGGATTTATGGCCTGGGTATTTTCTACTACTATGGGATTACTGAGTCGGATTTATGCCCTGTGTACTCTGTACTATTGTAGCAGTAATGAATAGGATTTACGGCCTATGTGCTCTGTAGTATTGTAACAGTACTTAGGTGAATTTGTGCTATGGTATCTCTGTAGTACTGCAGTAGTAATGAGAAGGACTTATGTCTTACGTATTCTGTAGCACTATAAGATTACTGAGTGGGAACTGTGTCTTGTGTACACTGTAGTACTATAAGAGTAACAAAAGGGACTTATGTCCCTAGAAGTAGTAGGAGGCACTTATGTCCGATGTACTCTGTACTACAGTAGCAGTACTGAGTGAGATTTCTGCCCTATGTAGTCTGGAATTCTAGATTCATAGCAGTACTGAGGGGCATTTATACCCTGTATACCGTGCAGCTCTATGTATTTGTAGTACTGCAGCAATACTTACTAGGACTTTTGCCCCATGTACTCTATAGTTCTGTAGCAGTACTGAATGGAATTTATGCCCTATGTACCCCACAGTGCTCTTGCATGCAGTAAGTGGTCATACTCAGTGCTAAGAACAAAACTCACAGTTTTTCTTTTGCTTGCTATTTCTCTTATGTGCACTTTTCTCAGAAATACATGTTGTATATAACAGTTCTCTACCTTGTTTCCCCCATGCAGCACTGTTCTTTCAGCTTACATCAGATTTCCATAGTGAGGTACTGAGTGACAGTAGCTCACTGTGAAAATGGCAGTGTACACCACTGTATACCGGTACTGTGGTGGTGACACAGTTCTACCTCTGTGTAGGTGGTGACCTCCTTATTCCTCCAGTGTAGCTGCAGTGGTACAGGAAAACACTGCATGCTGAAGTGCCGTAGAAGATTGCTGCCATTTTCAAAGCCAAAGTAGTAGCTTCATATCCATTATGCTGGACACAGTCTGAAGTGCTGTAATGACACCTAATGTATTGTAGGGATGGAGGTGGGGTGGGGGAAACCACTGGATAACAGGGATGATTCTCTAAAGTGCTGTAATTATACCATTGTTCCTATGGGGACTAGGGGGTGTGGGAGTACACTAGACACCATGGCATACTCAAGGGTAAATTACTGTACACTCAGGCTTACACTCTAATGTGCCATAATGGAAACAACAGTAGTACAAGAATTGGGAGCAGGGGGTAGGAGAACCACTAGACCATCAGCATTAACTCTTTAAAGTATAGGGGGTAGGAGAACCACTAGACCATCAGCATTAACTCTTTAAAGTACCATAATGACACTGAAATCATAACAAAGATCGGAGGGTGGGGGATACACTAGACCCAACAGGGCCTAAAACATATGTGCCATAATGACACTTAAAGGTATTATGGGGGGAAGAACCATGGGAGGGTAAGAACAGGTAGAGAGACTGTACTGCATGTGTGTGTGTGTGTGTGTGTGTGTGTGTGTGTGTGTGTGTGTGTGTGTGTGCGTGCGTGTGTGTGTGTGTGTGTGTGCGTGTGTGCGTGTATGTGTGCGCGTGTGTGTGTGTGTGTGTGTGTGTGTGTGTGTATATATATATATATGTGTGTGTGTGTGTGTGTATATATATATAT
The DNA here is from genome assembly GCF_019279795.1 of Protopterus annectens. Lineage (NCBI taxonomy): Eukaryota > Metazoa > Chordata > Ceratodontiformes > Protopteridae > Protopterus > Protopterus annectens. The sequence goes on along the minus strand of NC_056739.1, from coordinate 1,713,881,580 downwards.
ATGTGTGTGTGTGTGTGTGTGTGTGTGTGTGTGTGTGTGTGTGTGTGTGTGTGTGTGTGTGTGTATATATATATATATGTGTGTGTGTGTGTGTGTGTGTGTGTGTGTGTGTGTGTGTGTGTGTGTGCGCATGCATGCACATATGATTGTGTACATGTGTCAGACAGTTAATGGATTGGGATTCCGTAATCTACACACGCAGAAAGGTACTACTACAATGTGCAGATCAGCCATGATCTGCATGCCACAGCTGAACCTGTGGTTCAGAAATCATGCAAATTAGCTGATAATGACATCTGACCTCATCATGGCTAGCATGTTCTTGAATCACAAATGGGCACATTGTGCTGGAAGGGCCTTCTAAGTACAAGTCATATAACTTGTGCTAGGAGCTTTAATGAAGTCCTTAGAGCAAATGCTGAAACTTGCCCTTACGCTTTTAAAGCATTTTTACAGGTATGCTTTACTGCCCTGTACCTGCCAGTGTTAGAGGGGATGAGTCCCCTATGCTACTTATATACACTAACTCTGAGATTGCTGTAGCTCAGAGAATGGGGAACAGTCCAAGAGACATCAGTTCCACAAGTAATATATTTCCCTTATTCACATTTAAATTGAGGCTTTTCCAGTGTAATTACATTCCTGTCAATTGCAATGCTAGACCAATCATTGCTGCAATCAGTGAAATATGTCACCACAAGCTACCTTATCAATACTCTTTGGACAGAACAATTTTGCATCTCAGATTCCTAGATAAGCAGAGATGCTACAATAATTGTTTAAATTACCTTGATGTCAGACTGCCTGAAACAGGAAACCTGTAGCTTGACACAGCCCAGAACTGGCTAACAGTTCAATCAAATTGTTGGCCACACTTGCATTTGTAACAGTACAGTCTATATCACAAATCCATCATCCTTAGACACTCTTAACTCACTAATGACGAAACAAAGTAAATGGATTAGTCAGTACAAGTTTATACTGTTAGATGACCCAACTCTAGATTGACTTAGACCACTTTACATAAACCTTCAGCAAACCCCATTTCTGCTTCATCTACCACAGTTATTCAATCCCCTAGTATAACATGCAAAAAATTCCACTTCAGATATTCTACTTGACATCTTGCTAACCAATATACCCAACAGGTGTCAACATCCTAATGTCATGCCAAACATCCTCAGAGACCACTTCTGCATTTGTCCTGTTGGTCCTTCAAAATCATGTACTCCCCCAGAACATAAGACAGAAATGGTGATGTATAACCAATTGTTTGTTTGTGTCTTTTGGTTTTTCCCAGTTAGGGGCCACCACAGCAGAACTCCGATCCACTAATGATTGGTAGTTGATTTTTACATGCCGAGTTACCAGCCCTGACGTACAACCTTCAACGAAGGTATGCCCATTCACGCATGTCTCCACGCAGATGACGCTCTAGCTGAGAATCGAACCGGATGGCGTCTTACTGTGAGGCGACAATGCTACCGCAGCACCACCACTGTGGATTATGGTGATGTATAACCAATATATAAGAAAATCTCCAGAAATATGGTATTCCTGTTGAAGTTTGGTTGGGCGGCACAGTGGTGTAGAGGTTAGTATTTTCACCTCACAGCAAGAGGTTCTCCGATTTGATTCTCAGCTGGGGTGCCTTCTGTGTAAAATCTGCATGCCCTCCCTGCATTCGCATGGGATTTCTCCAGGTGTTCCGGTATTCTCTGACATTCCAAAGACATGCATCTGGAATGTTTTTCCCCGGGCCTCCGCTGAAAATGGGCTCTGTCTCAGCTGGACTTTCCTAGCAAATAAATGTTAAATATAAATAAAGTTTGGAAGCTAGGAGGGAAGAAAATGATAAAGATCTGGAAGATTTTGTTTAAAAATATTTCAAAAAGGAGGAGAAGGGCCAACACCCTGGAAGAAAGCTGTGGTGGCTGTAATACCTAAAGATGTAAAAGACCCATCATTTCCAGCTTCATATAATCCCATTTTGATTCTAAACCATGATTATAAAGCATTTATGTTTATAACAGCTAAAGGAATGGCAAAGATGATGCCAACATTTATAGATATGGATCAGTGTGGTCTTGTGGAGGTGAGGCAAACATTTGACAACATTAATACAGCCATTATGATCCAGAGGGAAGCCAAATGTAAGACAATGTCACTGTTGCTGGTAGGTCTTGATGCAGAAAAAGCATTTAACAGAGTATGCAGGGATTTTATGAATAGGGCAATGGAAGCATTTGCATTCCCTGATAAAATAATAAGATTGATTAAGAGGCTGTATGAAGGATCGGGTGCAAAAATTAAAGTGCAGGGAAAATTCCTCTCTGATAAGTTCTGTTTGAGAAGAGGAACCAGGCAGGGATGCCCTCTTTCACATTTGTTATTTGCTTATTTTTAGAACCATTGGCAAAGAAGGTAAGGGATTCAGAAATTCAAGGATATAATTGGTGTGGTAATCAAGAAACGTTAGCTTTATTTGCAGATGATATTATTTTGTGCTGATTAAACCAGAAAAAGACATTTTAGTGTTATGGAACATTCTAAGACAGTTTCATGTCTTTTCAGGATACAAAATTATTGAAGCTAAAACAAAGTCAACAGCATCAAACTATCTACCCGCACATGAATTAGTTCAGAAATACCCATATTTATGGGGACATAATAAAATGAAGTACTTAGGAGTATAGATTAAAATGAATTATATTATGGCAGCTATGGATATGTGGGAAGAGACTAAACAAGATAATACAATAGACTGAGAGACTGGAAGCTCTGCTTTATGGATATGGATAGAGTGGCACAAGTAGTGAAAATATTTTCAGTCCCTTTAGTTTTATACACAGCTCAGGGGTATTTTTAAGGACAACAACAACAGTCATACAGAATATTGAAGAGAATGTACTATGTTCTTCATCTGTAAATATGTTGTAAGTAATTTCTATGTTAAATTGTTAATCACTATGTAATCCAATGTAACTACTGTCTGTTTATTTTACTGTGGAGATTTTCTCCCCGGGCCTCCACTGAAAATGGACCCACGTCCAGTCGGACACTCCCGGTCAACAAATTTAAATAAATTTAAATAAATAAATAAAATAAAATAATAAACGTGGCACAGGAAGATGATCTGGAACTTTCTATAGAATGCCTGCAGGAAATGGAGAACAAAGAATGTGTCCTCAGTTTAGAAAGAAATTATCTAAGAGAAGAATTGCTTGACTTAATAAAGATGGATAGACATATTAAGATCAATGACAGAAATAGACTACAGAAGGTCAATAAAACCCCAAAAGTTAGAAGTTTGATAAAACAAATGAACACAGTAGTGTCCATAGAGATTCATATGATATAACAGAAGTAAATAGGATATATTACTGTGCAGCCAAATTAATAACTGATAAAGTTCTACCACAAGAACACAGGGTAGTAAGGGAAAGGAAGGGGAGAAATCAAATACCTTCATGGAAGTATCAAATAGAGAAAACTATAAAGCAATTAAAACAAGATGTGTCACTGTTGGAAGAGTATTGAAGAGGGAACAGATCAACTAAAATAATCAGAAAGATAGATGTGATAAAAGCAAAGTGCTGTATTATAATGGATCAGGATTTATTGTGTATTATCACAAATAATCTAAAAATCTCATCACAGGCAGAAACACTTAGAAGATATGCAGATAAATATAAAGGAAAACACAAAATAGGCAAATTATTGATGACCCAAAAAAGTTTTATAGAGAATTGAGAAACAAGGTAAAAGGAATTGAAAGACCACCAAAAAAGGAAATAGAATCATTTTGGAGAAGTATTTATGAAGATCCTGTGGAACATACAAAGATGCTAAATGTATAGAAGAAGTAAAAGAAAGTATAAGAAGTTCAAAGGTACAGGATATGAAATGGGAGGAAGTAACAGCCAGAGAGCTTGAAGCAAAGTTAAGAAAAGCCTCTAATTGGAAAACCCCAGGCCCAGATGCAGTACCTAACTCCTGGCTAAAAGTATTAAACATCTTTATATGAAGCTTTAGCCATGAGTATGAGCTATTTATATGTGCACCCTGAACAAACACCAGCCTTGCTAACTACAGGAAAAACAATGCACATGTTTAAGAGTCAGCCTGCAAGCTACCCTAGAACTATAGACCAATAACTTGCCTTCTGATGATGTATAAACTATATACTGGAATTGATGCCAACAGGGTTTGTAGTCATTTAGAAGAAAACTCAATTATAGCAATAGAACAAAAGGGTAATAAAAGAAAGTGATATGGAACAAAGGATCATTTGTTATTAAATAAGATCATAGCGGAGAACTGTGAAAAGGGGAAGAATCTAAGATTGGCATATATAGACTACAAAAAAACATTTGACAGTATTCCACGTTCATAGAAAAAAGGGTGCTTAAAATGTATAAGATACACCCTACACTGATAAATGACATCACGGTGACCATGAAACAGTGGCAAACCACTTGCAGTTAAGTCATGATAAAGATCAAATTACTATTCTAGAGATAAAAATTCAAAGGAGGGCATTCCAGGGTGACTCTCTGTCACCGCTGCTGTTTTGCCTTGCCCTTAACACATTAAGCTGTCTGCTTAACAGATTAGGTTATGGATATTATTTGGTTCCCAGAAGGCAACAAAGTGTAAAGACTTCTCATCTTCTCTTCGTGGATGATTTAAAACTATATAGCTCATCAGATGAGGAACTGAAAGCACAACTGCAAGTAGTCAAAACTTTTTCAGATGATATAAGAATGCCATTTGGTCTTGATAAATGTGCAAAAGCAACCTTTAAAGCAGGAAAGCTGCAGCACCAAGAAAACATCAGTTTGGGACAATAATGTGATATAAAAGAACTTGAGCAAGAGGGAGTGTATAAATATTTGGGAACTGGAGAAGGATCAACAATAAAGCATGAACAAATGCAAATAAAACTCAGTAAGGAATATTTTAAAAGACTTAAATTAGTCCTAAAAACAGCTTTGACATCTAGGAACAAAGTTCAAGCTATAAACCAATTTGCTCTTCCTGTCCTAAATTATAGTTCTGGAGTGATTGGTCCCAAAAGGTACTGGATAGATTAGACATGAAAACAAGAAGGATGCTTCATGCTCATCAAATGATTTATAAAAATCAGTGCATACCAAGATTATCTGTGGTGGTGGTGCTGCGGTAGCGTTGTCGCCTCACAGTAAGACGCTATCCGTTTCGATTCTCAGCTAGAGCGTCTTCTGCGTGGAGACATGCGTGAATGGGCATACCTTCATTGAAGGTTGTTTGTCAGGGCTGGTAACGCGGCACGTAAAAATTAACTACCAATCATTAGCGGACCAGAGTTCTGCTGTTGCGTGCCCTAACTGGGAAAAGCCGAAAGACACAACAACAAAAAAGTGCATACCAAGATTATATATTTGCTATTCTGAAGGAGGTATGGGCCTCCTTGAAATTGATTACATGTAGAGATTTGCAATCATGGGACTGCATACATATCTTTTGGCCTCACAAGACCCAAACATAGTGAAAGTTTTGAAATATGAGAATAAATCTAAGATGATTTCCCTGCTTAGCTTAACAGAAGCATATCATTGTCAAGCAGGAATGGAAATCAAACCAGAAGTAGACAAAAATCAGGCAGCATCTGAATGTGCCAAAAAAAAAAAACAAAAGAAAGAATATAAGGTGAAGGATCAAAAGAGATAGCAAGAAATGTGAAAAATATATAAATATCGTTGCAAGTATAGAAAAATCCTGGAATAACCTCATTGTTCAAGATCAAACGCAGGAATGATTAAAGAGAGGTGAATTCAAGCCAAAAGATGAAAGGTTAATATTGGTATCCCAAAAAAGTGGACTACATACACATTAGTTTACAAAGTCCATTGAACAGTTGGGAGAAACAGAAAAATGTAGGTTTTGTAGAACATAATTGGAAACAGTTGCACCCCTTGTTGTTGGTTATGACATACTAATGGCAGAAGGACTATATACTGAAAGGCATAATAATGTAGCAAGACTGTTGCACTGGGGATTGTGCAAACATTATAATACTGAAGTAGCTGAAAAACACTGGAAACATGAGCCACAAATCATCACAGAAAATGATGAAGTCTGCATCACATGGGATCACCATTTACCAACAGTTCAAAAGATAGATATAAGAAAACCAGATATAGTGGTCCATGAAAAGAAGACAAAAGTAGCATTGATCATTGACATTGCTACACCCAGTGATCATTGACATTGCTACACCCAGTGACTACAGTGTCTTGCATACAGAAAGACACAAAGTCATATAATATCAGGATTTGCAGACAGAAATGAGGGCAATGTGGAAGAAAGATACCCAGACAGTTCCAGTAGTAGGAGCAATGGGTCTTATAAAAAAATAATTTACAATTGTATTTAGATATGTCACTGATTCATGTAACTCCACACAAGTTGCAGAAGGAGTCATTACTGGGCCCTCTGTGGGTAATGCAAATAGCACTTCTGGATAACATCAAAGATTGAAACAATACTAATTTCATGATCTTTAATAATACTTTGACTTAGTAATGGGGTCTATTCCCATCATGGTATTAGAAACTCAAAAGACTTGGAGAAATTAAAAAATATATATATTGTAGTCATAAAGTAGCAGAAAGTATACTAAGACAACACTGGCATGGAGAGAGGCAATTCTGCCTATAGGGATTACTGCAATTAGGGGTACAGAAAATATGCAAGAGAGGGCTAGAATTTAATGGAGAAGCCTGGCAAAGGAACCAAGGTACTGGGAGCAAATAATTAGAGAAAGAAAGGTAATAAAATAGGAAGATTCTAAGAATTCATTTGGATTTTAGGCTAGAGATTGCCTTCCCTACCAAGGATTGATATCAGAGAATCTTACTTGTTATTCAAATCTTTTTGACATCCACCATGTTTGTAAGAATGCTGATTAAACTGCTGTGTATCCTTTGAATGTAAATTCCATCCATGATTTCAGATGTTTATGCTTTATATTGTTGTCTGGGTTCATTAGTAATAACATTGTAGGCTTGAGCATATTAGTTAAACCGATGAAAATCATAATAAATTTGTAATAGTAGCAACATTCTAGGTTTTTTAAACACTTTCATTAAATTATCACTTAAGACATAGGCACTCATACATTAACAAAAGAGAAAACAAACTACAATAACATACATGCATATATGTTTTATTTATTTTTAACAACTGTCATACACTTCAACATTACATATACTACAGAATTCCTGTCTTCTCTTAAACCTCATCCCTCCTCCTGAACATTATTCTGCATGTTATTCCCACAACTTCCATTTCTTTTATCACTTTAATAACATTCAGTACTTTAATTACAGCTTGTTTAGATTTTGATTTCTGTTTTCTAGTACATGCTTTTTTGACAGCCAGTAGCATTAAAATTAATAAGTCCTTACTATGTATAGGGGTGTCTATATCACGTTTTCGAACTCTTAAAAGTTCAAACGTCATATGGTCAGCACCATATGATCGAACTTTTAAAAGTTCAAACGTTTCATTGGAGATCTCTGTACAGTGCAGAATGGGAAGAGTTCCCTTTTCTGCACTGTAGTGCGATCTCAGAGTTGGTGTATTTAAAGAGCGGGTGATGTGGGAGTGCAGGGTGGCTTGGCCCCCTGCTTAAACTGTTCAGGTAGGTTTTTTCTTTGGTTTATTTTTTTTATTACATTTTCAAACTTTTAAAAGTTTGATCATATGGTGTCGATCATATGACGTTCGAACTTTTAAAAGCTTGATCATATAATATAGAGGCATATAGGCAATACAGATCCTGTTTTCCAGTTCAAAAAATAATTTCCTTAGTTACAGCAAATTGCTCCCACTATATCTGTAAAGAGTTCTCTGTAGTGTCATTTTAAAATCTGCCAAATCATTACACTTCCAAAACACAAGTTCCCAGTTACCACTCTCTTTCCCATCACACCTCCAGTATTTGCTATCTACCTGAGGAAAAATTCTTTGAAGTCTGCTTGGGGTAGAAAAATACCTATGTCTGAGCATAGTAGTTAAACTGATAAGACTCATAAGAGTTATATGTTGTTTTTGACATCTAGGAGAGGGTTTGAAAATTTTAATAGAACATTTGAATTGAAATGATGATTCAAAACCTTATGTAAAATACTTATAAAGTTTCTGTATGTTTGCATGATATGTTTTTGATTGCTGAATATAGATTTTTCATGATTATCAGCACAAATGATCCTGCCCCCATGTTATAGGAAATGAAGCCCCAACTATGACCCAGGTTTCCCATGTTTGATTAGTGGCATGTGTGTTGGAGGAGCCAGGTTGGGGAGGTTGGGTGTAAGTAGCTGAGCAACTCAACCATAATGGAGAGATAAGGGTGGCTATGTCTGCTGCATTACAAACACCTACCAGTGGGTGGGGGATTGTTCACAGAAGAGGCTGGGCAGAATTGTACTGTCAAGTGGTGAGTGATCTGCTGAGTTGGAGAGGTAGGCATGTATAGAAGTACAGGTCCTTTCTCAACTAGACAGCTATTGTGGAAGTACGCATATCATGTACTGGGGGAGGACTAAGTCAGAGCTGTTATGAAGTCAACATCTGGCCTCCACCTGGGTATGTGTGACTCTTCCTCCTGGAGGGAACGAATGAGTAGACAGGGCACAATCATGGGAACCAATGGACAGGTCCTGTGACATGAGGCGTTTAAAAAAGCTGAAACATCAATTGGCTCTACAACTAGATCTCCAAGTGCAGCTGAAAGTTAGCAAACAGGATTAAGCCTATTAACTGTTAACAAGCTGCTTCGTCTTAGTCCAGGGTTTGATTCTCTTAGGCTTCATTTGCAATGACAGATATACTGGCTGTTCAGTAGGTGTACTACTGAATAGCTATAAATACAACAAAAATTTTAAGTGGGGAAAATTACCAAACACAATGTAATATAAGGTAATATGTTGGGATATGTAAGGAAGACTCATTAAATCTATCTCTTAAATGCTAAAGGACTGATTGAAATGTTATTGTTGTATGTATTACTGAAGAAAGCATCAGCCTTCTAGAGGGTTGAGTGAAATATAAATATGTGTTTGTGTGTGTTTGTAGATATGTGTGTGTGTGTATATATATATATATATATATATATATATATATATATATATATATATATATATATATATATATATATATATATATATATATATATATATATGTGTATATATATATATATATATATAAATATATATAAATATATATTATATATATGTGTGCGTGTGTGTGTGTGTGTGTGTGTGTGTGTGTGTGTGTGTGTGTGTGTGTGTGTGTGTGTGTGTGTGTGTGTGTGTGTGTGTGTGTGTGTGTGTGTGTGTGTGTGTGTAAGCATGTGTGAATGTTTAATCTTATGATTATGCTAGTTTAATAGTTGGAAGTGTTTATGAATGTTTGTTTATTGAAACTAGACTTTAATATTATGGGATCTCCACTAGATGTCCATCATTTTATTTATTTTGCATTTATTTACCGGGAAAGTCCAACTAGGAGAAAAACTCCACATATAGACATTATACAAAACTTATGCAAGACCAACAGTACACCAGAAATTACATTATTTGCTATAACATGATAACATTATGTTATAAAATTATGTACTTGAATAATATTTAACAAAATGATTTGGTACACAAGTTATATTAAAGGCTGAAGGTCTAGCAATATAGAAAAATGTAAGAGCATTAAGCCTGCATTTCAATAACAGGCCCACATGCTAAGTTTAAATAGTGTCTAGAGTGGTTTTGTGGATATAGCGCAATCTGACAATATGTCTTATGAAAATGTTCCGAGTCCTTTTGATTGGGGCTAGAATGTTGTTTTTCTGATTTTGAAGGGGAATTATTGAAAATTACTTAGTTGATTATATGCGATTGTAACAAAGTTTGTCTTGAAGGTGTACAAGGTTCAGGAAACTGAATCCATTGAACAGCAGGCTGGATTGGCCTCCTCTGGGAGTACATTCAAAATATCTTTTTGTATTAATAATAGCAGGTGTATAAAAGAAGTAGAATGGGGTGATGACAGCAGTTTGAAAATTAAAAGAGGTACCCTGGTGCCAATCAGGTTATAGGCTTTTATTTTTATGACAACTTGGTGTTGCTTATAATTTTATAAATTCAAGGTTTGTGGTTGTCAATGCTCTTCAGAAGGGAAGGGCAATTGATGGCCATGAAAGTATCTGCATCATGGCTACATGCTGGTTTTCACATTAGTTGACTGGTCTATTTTGTGCAGAAATGTGACTATATATATTGGCTGATTATAACCAAAGGTGGAAGTGAATGATTTTTATATTGTTATGGACTCATAATTGAGTATGATACATTTTCAAGGGTGCATTCCTTCAGTATACATTCTGTATGAGCACCAAAGGCTTTATAATGCTTTGTAGCCAGTTATCAGCCTTATGCTCAATCTGTTTAGCTGAATAAAAGGTGGCAGGGATGACTGTGAGGTCTGCAGTTTTATAACAAGAAGATTAAATGGACTAGCATGAAGGAGGAGTGCAAGGAACATGTTTTCCAGTGTTAAATTGTCACAGTGCAACAGGCTAGGTATGCATTACCTATGTGCTGATGGAGGCATATACAATGGCAGATGAAAAACACTGAAAAGATATGGATGCCAGTAATAAATTGTTGGTAACCTAGTAATCAGTGCATTATTTATCATGGTGATAGCTTGAATTACAATGTGGGATGCTTCTACTTGCATACATTAAGTGTATGATTGTATTAAGAGATTATAATAATCTGACTTCTTGAAATATATTAGATAGTCAAAGCTATAGATAGGTTAATTAGCACCCTGGGCAATCCTCTATTTGGTGTCTCCTCCCTCTACCAGAGCTGAAGATAAAAAAAGTCCTTCAGTGTTGATGGTCATTAAAAAATCTTCTCAGAAAACAGCTATTATGTTTAATATCTCTTTCATTATCTGAAACATTTGTAATGCAGAGCAACAATAGCTCCTTGTCACAGTTCCTAACACACATGCGCACTTACACATACATGCGCACACACACACACACACACACACACACACACACACACACACACACACACACACACACACACACACACACACACACACACACACACAAACACGTAAAATACAAGCAAGTCATTTAAGAAGCTATGATCTCAGCCATGACTACTTAAATGAATATGATACTGCATTCATGCACAGCCAGTCAACCACCCAACAAAAATGCTCACACCCCTGATTTACATGGAACGATCAGCATGCGTTCTATAGTTCAATTTGTGACCCCTAAAAGCTTTCACCAAGAGCAGCCACCCCCTTGTCTCACAGCTTTAGTCATAGTCATTATGACAACTGAATGTAAGGTGGACAGGAGAGGGAATGTGAAGTGGGAATATGAGATGAAGCTTGGGTTTATGGTTATGAATCCTTGGTCCCATTTATCCTTTTGTCAGAGGCATTGCTTGTTATGTTATAACATTGTATTCAATAAAAAATGTATATCTGAATGCAGGTAGAGTTTGTGATATTAGAGATGATAAGATAACCTATACTATCTATTAATATAATGAACAGCAGCACCAGTGTTTTATAGCAACCTCTGTAAGCCATTACATATGCTGGAGAAAGAATGCAACGTTCTGCTGCTAAATGTCACTTATGTTGATCAGTGCTATGCATCAGACTCAGCTGCTTTGATAAATGCAGTTTAAATGTTCCTCTAAACATTAATTTCTTTGCAACATTTATGGCTTCATAAAAGTATTTAAAACATAATCATAAGTTATGAATATGCAATGGACTGAATAATTACAATACTTGCAAAATTTAGTTATGTGCGTAATGCAGTTGTTACATTACAAGTTACTGGAATTCAGTGCACATCAGATATTTAACACATAAAAAACTATTATATTTTACTATATAAATCTTGTTACTCTGATTTTATTTGTAACAACGAATGGAAACAAGAAATATAAAATCTGCATTAAGAAACATATTCTGGAGAGGTTTAGTAGATTAGTTGCCCTGAATGTGATCTACATAGATTGGAGTGGGTATACAAATTAATAAGGAAAGTGATATCTATCTTGCCCAAACTGTAAGTCAGTAGTTATATTTCACACTTCCATCAAGTTGGAATATAGCAAGACAGAGAATCATTTTACTGCACAGAGTTTGCTGATAAAACTCCGAACAATTGCCAGTAAATCTTGAAAAAATAAAATGGGTGCAGTGTGGAATCTTTGTTTCTCATGGTGTTTGAACCTGAAACTAATAATATGGCAGCCCAAACTGTTTCTGATATCACCTCTCCATGCAGGCAGTTCAGAAAGGTCAAAATGGAACATTTATTTGATGCATTACTACCAATAATGGCCCCCTACCATTTGAATCAACAATGGTTTGCTTGCTAGGCTGCAGTCCAAATCGCCTTGGCATAGCTTAGTCTCAGCAGAAAATTATTTTAGATGACTCCGAAAATGCATTTAACAACACTTCAGAGCTTACCACTTTGTTGTTCATGTACATTGATGGCTGCTGTAATGTCTTGTGCACAACAGAGACACTTTTATTGTAGTGCAAGTACACATTAAACAATGCAGGACCACACATAAGAAAACTCTGACCCCATTATTTTAGGGTCAACAAGTGAGCATCATTAGCTGATTAGTTGGAAGATGAACACAGGCACCTACACAGAATACAAGACAATGTCAGAGAAGTTCTGTACGGATATCATAATCCTTTCTTTTCCCTATGGAATGCCTACATAGCTCTTACAAGCTTATTTAATATTCAAATTCTTTAAAGTTCTGTAAAACTGACAAGTTGCTTCCAGAAATCTGAAGTCTGCTATCATACTAGACTCCAACACTAACTCAACAAAGCTGGTCTATATATCTATCACAAGCTCTATGGAAAAAATTGTTTCCTTACATTACTTCTGACTGCGCATCCACCAAATTACAAAACCTTCTGGGACTGCATTCCACACAAAATATGCAAACATTTTTTTTTTTAAATAGCTGCCTTTGAAGGTTAGTTTGGTCAATTTCTGTATATGGGTAATTGTAATTCCTTTTACTACACTAAGTAGTGTGTGTGTGTTTGTATATATATGACTGAATGTCTATAAGTGTGCATGCGCGTGTTTGCATGTGTTTTTGTGTGTGTCTATGTTTGCATGTGTCTGCATGCATGTGTGTGAGTGTGTGTGTGTGTGTGTGTGTGTGTGTGTGTGTGTTTTGTCTCCTCTACAGGAAGCTGAGGTGAAATTCCTTAAGCATCAGTTGCCCAAAGCAAAATACAAGGAACATGACATTGAAAACTATTTTCTACAGGAAATCATTGCTGTTGCAATTTCTAAGCATATGCTGGAAGTGATTCCCTTATTTTGTGAAATTTCTCCCTTTTGTTTGAGTTGGTATGACTGTGCGGTTGGTATATATAAGTCTGCAGGGTGTGGGAGAATTGTCATCCACATCTGGGGGCTGGAAATTAACTTTTTCACCTTTCTTTGCTTCAGGCATTTTTTGTCTGCTATTCTGATGCTCATTATTTTGCCATTCAGTGTATGTGTGTGTGTGTGTGTGTGTGTGTGTGTGTGTGTGTGTGTGTGTGTGTGTGTGTGTGTGTGTGTGTGTGTGTGTGTGTGTATTTTCTGGCATCCTAATTTTGCAATAAGATTAATTTCCTAAATGATCATGAAATGCATAAACAAGTTATAAGAGAATTATTGCATTCACCCATGTATTTGTGGCCTGTGCTCTGACTGAAAAGTGGTCCACAAAGGATCAGTTTACTTAAGTTGTTATTAGATAGATAGACAGATAGATAGATAGATAGATAGATAGATAGATAGATAGATAGATAGATAGATAGATAGATAGATAGACAGATAGAAATAGAAAGAGCGATAAAATTAAAGAAGTATTTGGATAACATTTACCAGCCTCTCTGTTTCCAGCCTACTGCTTGGTATACTAATAAAGTACTTTAATTTTTTTCTTTATTTTACTGATATGAAATTCCAAGCCAGAAGTAATGCATTTTTTTATTTATTTTATTTAATTATTTTGCATTTCCTATCTGGGTAAGTGAACTGCTCAAAGAACCCTTTTCAAATGTGGCTTAGGCCAAAAACAATTTAAAGAAGTAACAGTGCATACAGTATAGGATTAGATATAGTAATTGTTAATGTGCCAGCATAGATAGGTATGCTCAGCTGGAGATAGTTTAATGCAAAGGACTTCCACTAGAAAGTTAGAGAGACTATGTTACAGAGGAACAATTTCTTAAATGAGTAAATAAGACAGATTTTTCATGCAACTTGTTTAGGGAATATGAGGTTGAAATTTTTATGCTTTACAACATGTGTTTAATGGAATCAGTTTGATATATTGATAGGCATTATATAGGGAAACATTTTAATAAGTTTGTTAGTTGGAAACAATATGCTACATGGATAGTTACTGAACAAGGAGAACATTTTGTGAAATGTCCACGAAGATCAGTGATCCAACTTCTAACTATAAAAATCAATAACCAAATCCTCCTTGAATGTATCAGCTGTACCACTTACTTGAGAAGACACTTTAATAAGGACCTAAAATGTTACAGCTTTATCCCTAACACTATCACATATAGAAGCAAATAAATGTCTAATGTTCTCAATATAGAGCCTCAAGCAGTTTTAACAAAAGATGCAAACTATATAGTTTTAGTAGTTTGTTAAAAACTGTGTTGGGGCAAAATGCCAAACAAAACACAGACCCCAACATAAATGCACAAACCTTAGTATCAACTCAGTTATCAAGATGTTTTTTCTTTTAAATTAATATAATAATTCAGACTGTTTAATTAATACAGGGAGTTTATTCCACATACATACTATAGAATGTGATAGAGACTTTGCTCTAGTAACATTTCTACATCTTCCAATTTTAAATGAATTGTTAAACTCCCTAGTAATTTGAATAGAATGTGTAAGTCCAGTGTTTAGTAATAATTTAAGATCCTCATTCCTTAATGCCTGATAAGCTTGATAGAACTTTCCTCACGTAAACCTATAACTTATGGAAAAAAGGCCTAAAACTTCCAATCTAGCTTCATATGGAAGATTTTTCAACCCAGAAATTCTCTTTGTAAATTTCGTCTGTATGTTTTCCAAAATTAATAAACCCCTTTGATATACATACAAAATGTCATATTATATTCAATAATAGGTCGAACATATGCAATGCACATTTTTTTAAATAATTTTGTATTCCTTGAAACAAAGTTCTTAAAAATTAATGCTATAACTTTGAGCATTTTGATTACTTGGACATGTGATCTAAATTTAAAATTATTACAAATTCTAATGCCCAGATCCTTATATTCTGACAGATTTAATAAAACTGTGGTTTCCAATTTTACTTTGACATCCAAAGTAGGTTTGCCATAGTAAAGGACCTCATAGGTTCATAGGTTCATAGGTTCATACTAGGCTATCTGCCCTGAGGCAATTATAAGCCTAGCCCGATTCTGTATGGCTTACGCCACCCCTTGATTTGAGTATACTGTGCCCTTTTTAAGGTTTAGTTTACTGTGCCTCTGTCTAATAGTGACACAGGAGTAATCCCTGGGACAAACCTACGATCCCCCATCCACCTATCGAGATTCTTCTTGAAGAAATTCAGTGAGGTGCTCTGCCTCACATGAACTGGAATTCTATTCCAGAGCGAAGGGAGCCTCTGGGTTATGAACCTGTCCCTCCAGCAAATTCTATTTATTTCTGTGCTGAGGTTCAAGTCCCTCGAGCATGTGGCTCTAAGGGATTTAGATTTACTGAGGTGGAGCATGTCCATTAATTCTGGATTTGACATAGCTTTGTATGTCAGGCATAGATTGCCTCAAGTAGGCGGTATGCAACTGAGTAGAGCTGGAGTTTTTAACCGAGCAGCATATGGCATCTGTTTGAGACCCTTGATCCTCTTGGTGAGATACTTTTGGGGTCTTTCTAATTGCTGCAGGTGTCGGGTAAGGTACATCCCAAAAGGGGCATTGTATTCTATGATGGGCCTGATGAGGGATGAATAAAGGGGCACGATTACCTCTCTTGATCTAGATGTGAAACCCTTCATGATGAGGTGGGCTATGTAGAAGGTCTTTCTAACCACTTTGGCAATGTGGTTTTCAAAGGAGAGATTGCTATCAACTTGGGTCCCCAGGTCCCTAATAACTTTCTCTGTACTTAATGGGTTTCCGCCTATGTGGTAATTTGTGGGCACATTGTTTTTGCCAAAGGGTATGACTATTCATTTTTTGGCATTTAGCTTTAAACCATGGTGCTGGCACCAGTTATCTGTCTCTGTGAGACCTTTTTGAAGGATGTTTGTGTCAGCTGGAGAGTTGATTATGGCCCAGTTTGAAGTCGCTGCAAACTTGGTGAGCCATAGTCCTCCCACGCTTGCCTGTACCTCGGAAAAGTATATACCGAACAAGAGTGGTCCCAGGACAGAACCCTGTGGGATGCCACTTGTGACTGGTTTCGAGTCTGACATGGTTCCATCAACTCTCACTCTGTGGGTTCTGTCTTTGAGCCAGTTTGCGACCCATCTTGTGACATAGGGGTTTATATTTAAGCTGGATAGCTTATCTATGATGCCCGAGTGGGGTATTGTGTCAAATGCCTTTGCAAGGTCCAGATAGGCTGTGTGGACTACCTTCCCTTCATCTATGGCTTTGGTGACTGTTTTGAAGAAGTCAACCAGGTTCAAAAGGCAGGATCTGCCCTTGACAAAACCGAACTGGGTAGGATCTAGTGTCTGTAGGTCCCCAATGTCTTTGTTTATGAGCTCCATGATGATCCTCTCCATAGCCTTGCAGACTAAGCTAGTCAGGCTTATGGGGCGATAGTTTCCTGGGTCTGTAGAGGCTCCACCTTTGTGGAGTGGGACCACTGTTGCTATACGCCATTCTGGGGGCACATATCCTATAGTGAGGCTGAGATTGTATAGCTGTTTTATTTGAGGGATTAGTTCCTCTTGGAGTTCATGTAGGATGCAACCTGGGACACCATCTGGTCCCATGGAAGCAGTGTTTTTTGCTTTGGAGAGGGCAGCCTTCACCTGAGCATCAGAGATGTTTGGGAGGCAGCCTTCTGCTGGGATAGATACTTGCTCTTTTGGGGGGGAGGGGTGGAGAAGTTTGCACTGAACCTGTCTGCCAGGATATTGGCGATGTCTGTGGGTTCAGTGTATTTTTTGTCGTTTAGAATCAATTCAGAACAAGTCTGGGAGTTGCATCCCAGGTTTCTAACATAACTGAAAAAAGCCTTATGATTGTCTTTGGTGTCCTGTGCAATTTTTCTCTTGAAGCTGGCCTTGGAGGATTTTATGAGGGATCATAATTTTTTGCTAGTACTGATCAGAGATGCCTTCCCTATTAGGGATTTTGCTCTATCATGTAGTAGCTTCCTCCTTCTGTTGTACAGTTTATTTATGGCTGGGGTCCACCAGACTGGACGCCTGCCTTTGGATGATTGGGTCTTGGTTTTGTTTGGGATAGCATGATCCATGCATTCCTGGAGATGTCTGTAGAATGCGTTTATATAGGATTCTGCAGTTTGGGCCATAGTTTCCACTGGTCCTGGGGCCTTGAAGGATTCCACTTCAGTTTTGAGAAGTGAGAAGTTCACTTTTGAGAAGTTTTTCACTGTGGTTTTCTGGGCTGGGCGTGGGGTCGGGATGTGGACATCCAGTGATTTCTCTTTATTTATATTTAGCCCATTATAATTTAACCAAAAAGCTACTTTACTCAAGTACAGATTAAGAAGAATCCGCGGTGGTTCAGTGGTAGTGTTGTTGCCTCACAGCAAGAGGTTCTCCCATTCAATTCTTGGCTGGAGTGCAGGGAGTACCTTGTGTGTGGAGTCTGCATGTCCTCCACGTGGTTGGGTGGGCGTTCAAAAGACATGCGTAAATGGGCATGCCTTTGTTGAAGGTTGGACGTCGAGCTGGCACCTCGGCATTCGTGAAAAAAAAAAAAAACTACTGTCAATCATTAGCGGACTGGAGTTCCACTGTGGCGACCCCTAACTGGGAAAAGCCAAAAGACAAACAACTCAAGTACAGATTAAATACTTCTATATCCCTTGATAATGTTGCAACTTGTCCAGATTTGATAGCATCAGAATGTTTTACCATCCAGATAGAGGAATGGTTTAGTATCTGAGAAAAAAAATATATAAAACAACACTGGGATTAGTACCAAATATCATGGGGCCTCTTTAATCAGGCCAGTCCAGTTAGCTTGATAATTATTAAGTCTAACTTACTGCCTCCTCCTACTCAGCCAGTTTGCAACCCAACATATAATGTATGGATGTATCAGCTTTTCATGTATTGCATCAATAATTGTATTAAGTGGAATACTTTGAAAAAACATAGCAGGAGCTATATATACCACAACAACAGATAAACCCTGACCCAAGGCTAAAGTAACTGGGTCATAAAAAGTTGTCACATTAGTAAATGTTGATATATTATAGGTAAAACCATGCTGAGAAAGATGCAAAGATTATGTTTTCAATCAGTAGTCAAGACATATAGTAAATATCTCTCAAAACTCTTACCCACCAAGGGAGTTAGACAAATTGCCCTATAATTGGAGATATTATCCACAGAACTACCCTTGTGAATAGGCATATTTAATTTTTTGTCTCTCTTCAAAAAGAAAAGATGACCATACACTAGTGCTGATGCTTTTCCTTTCCCTAGCTCGCCTCTAGACTGACCAGATTAACCCCCCCCCCCAGATGAGTGATGCCAACCTTGGGGCTTAGTTAGTAGGGCAGTTTTCTATCTTTGTGGGGAGGGAGAAGAGATGGATGTATCCTGACTGTGACCCCTTCTAACCTTAGGGATTTGTTATGTGCCCCAACTTTTCCCTGAGGATGGGCATGCAATCATGCAAGCATACAGGCATTAAGATCCTGCCCATGATATGCTAACAACACCCCTCACCCTTAGTGCACATGTGATTATGGGACACTAATGCTGCTGTCTAAGCTTTGCTAATAACCAGCATGGTGTTGTAGAACCTCATGCCTTTCTCCTGA
Organism: Protopterus annectens; assembly: GCF_019279795.1. Taxonomy (NCBI): domain Eukaryota; kingdom Metazoa; phylum Chordata; order Ceratodontiformes; family Protopteridae; genus Protopterus; species Protopterus annectens. The sequence goes on along the minus strand of NC_056739.1, from coordinate 1,713,862,421 downwards.
AGTAGGCAGGCTAGCCATCACCCTCTCAAACTTCCACGCAGATCAGGCCTTCAGCTTCCCAAGTTGTTAGTCAGTCTTGACCCATAAGCATTACTGGGAGATACCCTGTCTTAAATCCACAGCGCCAGCTGTTGATAACTACATTTTCACTTCACTGGCTCTGTTAAACTTCAGTTATTATACCATAAAATATCCAAAATTGTCTCCACCTGCCCAACACCACATATCACTGAACTATCTTTAATATCCTTGAAAAAAAAACAAATTTATGATAGAATAATATGTCTTACTTAAAAAACTGACTAACCCTCGGATTTACTAAACTTCTGTACAGGACTAGCTTAGTCATGCATGGAATTGACCATTTAGGAGCAGGACGGCAGCGTGCCATGCATTTTAATAAGGCATGCTGCCCGAGCTCCTAGGCTTACATGGAACATGTAAGAGTGCAGAGGGCATGTCTGAGAGCAGAGCTCTCAGAATAAACATGCCCCTGCAATGTAGAACAGTAGAAAGGGGTATGCAATGAGCGAGACCGCTCACAGGTGTCCGCATATCCCTGCCAACAATCCCTCTTGTGTATAACAGCAACAGAATGTAGTAATCAAATGAAGAAACCCTAATTTTTTGTTTAAAATCCGATTGAAGCTACCTGTAGGTGCGCGGGTGTACCCATCGCTTAGCTATGGTTAAAGCAGCTTAAAAGGCTGAAGAGGATAACAAGAAAGATATATGCAAATGAATCAGCACAGCAATAGTGTAGTGGGCAGAGCATTCGCCCAATGAGCAGGCATTCCCAGTTCGAATGCTACTGCAACACATTCTATTTTACATGGCAAAGCATGTTGTGACCAATATTTTTGTTGCATAACCCACTAAATAACATATATTTATGAAATGGAGTACTGCAGTAAATGCACATGTGAGGTGTCAGTATCATAATGAATAAGTCACTAGTAAGCAGGTCTAAGCACAAATAAGCAGTAGTAAGCATAATTAAGCACTAGTTAGCAGGCGTAAGCCCGTTTGCATGGTGGTAAGCAATGTCTATACTGGTTAAGCAATTCTAAAGCTAACTCTCTGTAAGCAGGTGTAATGACAGGTTAGCAGTGCTTACCGTCGCACAAACCTGCTTACAACTGCTCAAAAGTGCCTTAATCACTCTGTATCCAACAGCCCTTGTTCTGCCCACCAACAAAATAAACAGCCATGCAGGTCTCAACCCCAGGATCCTATGCACCATAGTCCCAGTAGTTATCCACCAAGCCATTACAGAAGTACAGATGAATGAGGTAGTAGCAAACATGTCCTCACCATAGTATAACCAAACTGAACCTGTGAAAGGCACCAGTATACAGTCATATGTGCCATAACCCACTACATAACATAAATACATGAACTGGAGTACAGCAGTAAGCCCAGAAGTGAGGTGTAATTGTAATAGAGTGTTGAAGTCCCCAATAAAATACAAGGACCCCACAGAGTGTACGTACACATCAATCAGGGATACCAGGCATACATATCAGGTGTAATGAATAATAACACAATGCCAAAAAGGCATTATAATGAAGGTCTAATATAAGCAATGCTAAGCATTGCACAGGCCAGCTTAGGAGGTGTGAGCAATGTGTAGGCCAGCTAACTCTTTGTGCCCAGTGGTATACCCCTTTAAACAATGCCAACCTTAGGTAAGCAGGTTTGCCCAGCGCTTACCCTTTTCAAAACCGACCAATCATGGAAAAGTGCAGGAAATCAGCCCTACTTAAACCCAAGAGGCAGGAATACATCTCATAACTATGTAGCTTCCCCTTGCAGACACTATGGTAGTAAGGGGAGAAGGAGTGCGTTTCCAGATGCAACGCTGGTGCATCCAGGAGTCCAAGCTCATGACAGGACTCCTAGATAAAGACCATGCACAGAGACTGCAGCAGGGCCAGTACCAGGGCTCCCAATATAAGGTGGAGGCCTTGGACTGTCTTGTCCTTGACCTCACCAGTGGTACTGGCATACCCTGAACTGGTGAGCAGGTCAGGCACCACTATGCCAACCTGAAGCGGTGGAAGGGGGACCTCTTGGAGGAATGGCTCCAAGAGGCTAGAGCATCAGTACCAGACATGTGTAAGTATCACCCCAGTATGTGTGTAATAAGTGCCAGATCAGGTATATCATGGATAGGTATGGCTAAATATTCCACTTATGTCCCCCACAGCTGCAACGGAGCAGGCCGCGAGCCAGGAGGCCCACATCTGCCGCCTAGCATGGTTGTGATGTGAGGCAGTTCAATACTACTCATGCTTTTACTGTCATAGGAAATAAAAATAAAAGTAGTAGTAAATTAATTGCTAGTATAAAACCGGTATTGTTCAAAGCAAGTACTGCATGCACTAGAGCATATGGCAGGAAGAGTCTCATATTGTTTGTATGGCAATAAAAGTGTAATATCCTGACAAAACAAGTCTAACTGCTGGATTGCATGTGTATATTCTGGTATCATAGGGTAATGTAGATTTGCAATCATGTAATAGTACTGTAGTGTTAAGCACTGGTACCCACACCATGCACCATAAATTGAATGTGTAGGAATGCCTGTATATGACAGGTGTAATCCCCAGAGGCCATTTAGTACAACTGAGAGACACATAGACAGTAAACAGGGAAAATGCAGACAGCAAAAACTGAATAGCACATGCAACTGAGATGTGAACTGTTGTTTCTTTAGCAAACACAGCCATGGTTTGAATCCTGCCAGTGGTAGTAGTCTGCATAGAGAATCATACCCCACAACTGTACAGATATGTCCAGAATGTCTAGTAAAGTGGCCCATATCTATTGCCTATCAACCTGTCCCCCTGGGAAATCAATGGGATGATTCCAGATGTATAGGCAGCAAACAGGAAATACAACTGATTGACACACATCTATAACAACAAACCTGGCACATTAGCAACTCCCCAATACCTTATGTGACTAAAAAGCCACGTATGTCCCATTTACACCCCAACTTGTTAAGCTGTGGTTAGAGTGTGTACAGTAACAGAGTGAGATGTACGTGCATAATAGTAATGTGGAACCTGATACTGTGTGTGGGAACATTCAGGCAGTACCAAAAAACATTCCTCCTACAGGTCTGTCAGATACCAACACTGTACCCAGAAATACAAGAATGATATGCAGTTGCTCTGAATAATGAGGTATTACATATCACTGTCGTCAACATTGTCCTGCAACATATAACTGTCTAGAAAATCTGTATAAGAGTGTTGTTATACAAGGTCAGCATGCATAAGAACAGGGGATTAATAAGATAGAAAGCAGATTGGAGATATACAGCAATATCAATATAGCAGACACAACTGTGATGGGCAGTGTTTAAGTTGTAGCAGACACAGCCATGATCTGAATCCTGGGAGTGGAATTAGACTACATACAGATTCATACCCCACAACTGTACACATGAGGCCAGAATTTCCAGTATATGTGCCCATATCTGCTGCCTGTCCCCCTGTCCCCCTGGTAAGTCTGTGGGATGATCCCAGATGTGTAGCCAGCAAACAGGGAATACAAGTGATTGTCAACCATCATGAGAACACACCTGTCACTGTAGCAACCCCCTAAACTGTTAGGAGAGTAATATTTCAAGTATGTCCTATCTACACTCCCATGTTATCAAGCTGTGACCAGAGTGTGTACAGTAACAGAGTGAGATGTATGTGCATAATACTAATGTGTAATCTGGAAGTTTGTGTGGCAACATTCAGGTAGTTCTAACAAACATTGCTCCTACAGGTACATCGGATATGAACACTGTGCTGAGAAATACAGACCGATATAACCTGTACTGGTACCGTCCACCCTGGTATTGTAGGGGATTGTGAGTGTTGCAGTTTCTCTGAATTATAAAGTATCACTGGTCTCTGTCGCTCACACTGTGCTGCATAATATAACTGTGTAGGAATGCATGTATATATGTGTGTCAGGTCACTAAAGGTGGAAGAGGGCAATATTCTAGATATGTCCAGGCACACCAGCATGTGGTCAACATATGACCAGAGTCTATACAGAAAGAGTTGGATAGCATAGTGCAAAACATCAACCTGGAATCTGGGCATATGTGTACAAACAGTTAGTCAGTGTTAGCAAACATTCCCACCACAGGTATACCAGGTAAGAGGTGTATACTGCAGGTAAAACTGGTTCATTTGTAATGATTTCGACAGCCATATCAGTGTCCAATATAAGTTTATAGGGTAGTGTAGAAAGACTTGTAAGGTACAGATAACAGCACTGACTAGGAAAGTAATGTGGAGTACAGGAATATACTACTTGTTAATTGACATCTTTCTCCCCCCCACCTTATTTCCATCAATAGTCAACATACCCACCCCAACTGGTATGTACTGGCTGATAATGTCCAATTGTTTGATAAATATTTGAATGGTTCCCATGCATGTGCCATATTGAATTATTCCAACATTGTTGGCATGGTGCCATCAACGTACCTGCATGCTGTTCGTATTACCACTGTTGTCCCATATATGCATATGTTTTGTTTGCTATGCAACTGTTCTGTATCTGGTGTCTGGGTTAAAGGGAATATCTATGCATGCTGTTATACCAAACCCTGGAATGTGTTGACTTTTACTAACCCATATATGATGTTAAAATCTAAACACTATAGCATGCTTAGGAAGGCTGGTCCCAGCGGACCCACCTGTCCCACCTCAGCTGGCTGAGGCACCTGGCACCAGCATGTCTGGGGCCCAACCCCAGACTTCCCTGTCCGTTGGTCCTCCACCACTTTCAGGTGGAACCACCTCATGGGATGGGGCTTGCCCCCTCACCGGGAGTGGGCGCAGACAGCCACCTGTTACCCTTCGCCAGATTGGGGCCGTGGTGCTTAGAGCGATCAACGAGCAGTTCATTGATATTCTACACCTGCTTGAGGGCCGCATATCGTGATTAGAGAGTCAGCCTGGCTCTGCGGCTCAGCCCTCAGCACAGCCACCTTTGGGACAGTGAAGGTGCAGTGGTGACTGCCCATGGGTGGAAACCTCAGTCCCACTGTTGCCACTAGGGAGCTTGTGGGCTTCCGATATCCCAACACCCCTCCCCATCAAGGTGTTTACCCCCACATGCATCATATACCACCCCTGTATGCATCTTGTGTGTCTTGTTTGTTAACCTACCCAAATATACCTACTTCCCCCTCCCCAACATCCCCACTCTCACCTGAAAAAAATAAATAAAAAGGGCAATCTGTTCCCACAAAAAAATCACGCCCCATACATAGCTGTCCATTTTGCACATGTCCACAGGACATATGTAATCCGGTCTAATTGGCATCACAACTTATTATTATAATTATTATTATTATTAACTATTATTATAGTGGTTTGAGTGTCCAAATCTACCTCCAAATTCAGTGTATATGCACAGCTGTTGCCGTAGATGAAATGGGCAGCTATGGATCTTCCCTACACCCTTCCTGCACATCCCTAGCTATTTTCCCTACTGTGTTTTCCTCTTTATGCCCCTTTTTTCACCACTTTCCTATCAACCCTTTTTTCTTTTCTTTTAAAGAAATTAGTGTGGAGGTAAGTGGCAGTAAGCACTTTTAAGCAGCAGTAAGTGGGTTGAAGCCTGTTTGCGCAGGGGTAAGCAATGCCTACACTGACACATATATATATGTCTACATGTATATGTCTACATATACAGCAAGTTACATATATGTAAACAGATATATATCTATGTAGGTATATACGGACATAGTTATATATAGGTAAACAGATATATATATATCTATACAGGTATATATGGCCATACATCTGTAGATAGCAATGGTAGATTAGCAGAAACATATATGTCCACATGCACCATTAATGGGGTTGAGAGGCCCCAAAAAATATACGTCTTGTACGAATTGGCATACCCCCCACAGACAAACACGTCCGCCCTGCAATACACTAGCAAGTGTTGCAGATCCTATAACCAGGACCTGACATGAAATGGACACAAGATGTTAACAGTACTGCATCCCACCTGTATGATGTCAGGCTGGTATTGGTAACATATCATGCAGTACAGTCTGGCTCCCATAGGAAATGTAAAATGTGAAAGCTATCAACATCCCCAGGATACATATACACAGACACATATATGCAGATACAGATATCCATATATATATATATATATATATATATATATATATATATATATATATATATACACACACACACACACACACATATATATATATATATATATATATATATATATATATATATATATACACATGTGACTACACATACACATATAGAGATAAGTACAGTAAGATACTTATGTAGTAGGCGCACACAATATGGTACAGCCACTATGCCTACAATTAACACCCTAACAACTGGACACTGGATGAGCCACCCATACAAATGACATTTGTTGCCTGCAACATATACCCACAGAGATGTCATAGGATAAACACCACACACAGGTTTGCAGAAATGGAATACCTTTATTTGTGTACTATTACAGATTTATATGCCATGTCATATAGCTGTTCAGACACTGACATCCATATCAACAAATTAATGCAACTGTGAAACAGTTATACTAATACAGTAGTCTGGAAAGGTCCACAGCTGTTGCTGCCCAGGCCAAGCCCTTCAAATCATACAATAGTAAAGACAGACTGGGCCACAGGATACCAAACTATCAACAGTAAGTAATGCAGGTGTATAGTTCAGCAGCCTCTATCTGCACTCTGTACAAATTCACTAGGTGGTAAAGACTTCAGTTGACCAAATGGGATGTAACTGTTACATAACAAGGCATAACTGACACCATCACAGGCACACTGGCAAACAGAACAGTCTGTATGGCAGGAGGGAGTAGGCCTGCAGTAACCCACTTTATGTAAGTAATGTCAAGATAGGTGACATGTATGGTACTGTACATCCATATACCCTAAGGCAGCTCACCCCTGATACTCCCACATTTTGTAACAGCCTAGGTTATGTTTGGTGCATCCTCCCTCCTAGACTCAGTAATACAGGGCCATATACCCCTGTTACATACACTGGCCTCTGGAGTGCATATGGGCACACATGTATTGTGCAGGTGAAGCCCACACATATATGGCCCCAGCCCCACCATATGTGTGGGGGATACAACAGCAGTGGACTGCTGGCAGGCATGGCAGCGTGGTATACGTATATGTGCATATGTATCTCTATCTGTATATGTGTAGACATATACTGCTCTGTATATGTATATATCTGGGTGTGTATATGCATATCTATGTACATATACACACACATCTATATATGTCGATATATACATGTGTAATTATCTATATTGATATCTGGATAATCATATGTACATATATATATTCACCATATGTCCTGAACATGGGGTGTAGCCCTACCTCAGCTCCTCTAGTCCCACCTTCGTAGTGCAAGGGCATATCAGGCATATATAGCAGGTATAATAACTAAAGCCAGGATAAACTGTAGAATAATTCCGCTTTAATCACCAAAATCCACAGAACTTAGCACTTTCACCATAATACATATGGCTTCATCAGAGTCCGTGGAAAATTTTAAAACCCTCATATAAGCAGTTACATCATTTAGCAACAACCAATCAAATTCATCACTACATTAATACATAAGTAAATAGATAATTAACCTAAAGTAATTAATCTAAAACATCTAAAATAATACAACATAATAAACTGTTCCAGTTGCTTTGAAAACACTCATATATTCAGTAAAAATGTGTATAGGTTCATAGGTTCATAGGTTCATAGGCTGATACTAGGCTATCTGCCCTAGGGCATTTATAAGCCTAGCCAGAATGTGTTTGGCTTTCGCCACCCATTTTAAATTAATTTTGCTATGCCCTTTTTTGAGGTTAGTATACTGTGCCTCTGTCTAACAGTGACACAGAAGTGATACCAGGGGTAAACCTACGATCTCCCATCCACTCATCAAGATTCCGCTTGAAGAGAGTCAATGAGGGACTCTGCCTAACCTGGACTGAGATTTTATTCCAGAGTGAAGGGAGCCTCTGGGTTATGAATCTGTCCCTCCAGCATGTCCTATTTATTTCAGTGCTGAGGTTCAAGTCTCTCGAGCGTGTAGCTCGATGGAATTTGGATTTTCTGAGGTGCAGCATGTCCATTAATTCCGGGTTGGACATGGCTTTATACGTCAGGCACAGATTGCCTCTGAACAGGCGGTATGCCACTGAGTAGAGCTGAAGTTTCTTTAACCGGGCAGCATATGGCATCTGTTTGAGCCCTTTGATCCTCTTGGTGAGGTACTTTTGGGGTCTTTCCAGTTGCTGCAGGTGTCTGGTAAGGTACATCCCAAAGGGCATTGTACTCAATTATGGGCCTGATGAGGGATGAGTAAAGAGGTGCGATGACCTCCTGATCTAGATGTGAATCCCTTCATGATTAGGTGGGCTATATAAAATGTTTTTCTAACCACTTTGGCCACATGGTTGTCAAATGAGAGATTGCTATCAACTTGGGTCCCCAGGTCCCTAATTACTTCTTCTGTACTTAATGGATTACCACCTATGTGGTAATTTGTGGGCACTTGGTTTTTGCCAAAGGGGATGACTATACACTTTTTGGCATTTAGCTTGAGGCCATGGCTCTGGCACCAGTTGTCTGTTTCTATGAGGCCCTTTTGGAGGATGCTTGTGTCGGCTGGAGAGTTGATTATGACGCCCAGTTTGCAGTCATCTGCGAACTTGGTCAGCCATAGTCCTTCTGTGTTGGCCTGTACCTCCTCGAAATATATACCGAACAAGAGAGGTCCCAGGACTGAGCCTTGTGGGACGCCACTTGTAACTGGTTTGGAGTCTGACATGGTTCCAGCAATTCTAACCATGTGGGTTCTGTCCTTGAGCCAGTTTGCAACCCATCTAGTGACATAGGGGTTTATATTGAAGCTGGTGAGCTTATCTATAATGCCTGAGTGGGGTATTGTATCGAAGGCTTTTGCGAGATCCATGTAGGCTGTGTGGACCACCTTCCCCTCGTCAATGGCCTTGGTGACTGTTTCAAAGAAATCAACCAGGTTTAAGAGGCAGGATCTGCCCTTAACAAAGCCAAACTGGGTAGGATCCAGTGTCTGTAGGTCCCCAATATCTTTATTTATGAGGTCCATGATGATCCTTTCCATAGCTTTGCAGACCAAGCTAGTCAGGCTTATGGGGCAATAGTTTCCAGGATCCGTTGAGGCACCACCTTTGTGGAGAGGGACCACAGTTGCTGTATGCCACTCTTTGGGTACATATCCTGTAGTAAGGCTGAGATTGAACAGTAGTTTTATGTTTGGGTTTAGCTCTTCTTGGAGTTCATGTAGGACGCAGCCCGGGACACCATCTGGTCCCATTGATGCTGTGCTTTTTGCTTTGGAGAGGCTCTTACCTGAGCATCTGAGATGTCAGGGGGGCAGCACTCTGCTGGGATAGATATTTGCCCTTTTGGTGGAGAGGGGGAGGAGAACTTTGCGCTGAACCTGTCAGCTAGGATGTTGGCAATGTCTGTGGGTTCGGTGTATTTTTTGTCATTTTGGACTAATTCTGAGCATATCTGGGAATTACCACCCAGGTTCCTAACATAACTAAAGAAAGCCTTGTGATTATCCTTAGTGTCCTGTGCAATTTTTCTCTCGAAGCTGGCCTTAGACGATTTTATGAGTGCCCGTAGTTTTTTGCTAATACTGATCAGAGATGCCTTCCCTTTTTTGGAATTTTGCTCTATCATTTAGTAGCTTCCTCCTTCTATTGTATAGTTTGTTTATGGCTGGGGTCCACCAGACAGGATGTCTGCCTTTGGAGGATTGGGTCTTGGTTTTATTTGGGATTGCATGATCCATGCATTCCTGAAGGTGTTCATAGAATGCGTTTATATAGGATTCTGCGGTCTGGGCCGTATTTTCCACAAGCCTGGGGGCTTTGATGGATTCCACCTCGGTTTTGAGGAGTGTGAAATTTGCTTTATAGAAGTTTTTCACTGTGGTTTTCTGGGCAGGGGGTGGGGTCGGGATGTGAATATCCAGTGAGATTAGTTTATGGTCTGATCTTACCAGTGAGGGATACACTTCTGGTCTGGAGCATAGAGTCCCCATGTTGGTGATGATCAGGTCCAGTATGTTTTCCCCTCCTGTGGGAGTGGTAACAAGTTGTTCCATAGCATTTGAGTTTATAAATTCTAGGAACCTTTGGGCTAGGGTTTTGGAGCTAGAGTAATGCTCCCAGCCTATGTTTGGGTAGTTGAAGTCGTCCAATATAATGGTGTTTGGAGAGACCTTCATATTTTCCACTGTTCTCAGGAAGGCCGAGTGGGGTTCCTGGGTTAGGGAGGGTGGTCTGTAGCAGGCTATAAACTGGAAGGCAGTTTTACCCACTGTTAGTTGCACATGGATAGTCTCTGATGCTTCGTGCTGTGCCACCAACCTGGAGGTGTGGGTATCTTTGATGAATATTGATACTCCCTCCTTTTGTGGGTCGGTCCAAGTTTTGCGGCCAACAAGCATGGTATGAGGTATAACCTGGTAGTGCTGGGGTGCTCTCGGGAGCCTTGAACCAGGTTTCTGTTACTGCACAGATATCGATGTTCTCCATGCTAAGGAGAGTTTCGAAAAGTGCATCTTGAGGTTTAGACTTCTGGCGTGGAGTAGCATTACTCTTAGTTTCTTATCCCTTGTGATACCTATGGAGGTGGGTTTGTCTTTTGAGCCTTGCCTAAAAAAGGCACTATGGGGGTAGCAAGAGCCTTTGCCAATATCTGAAAGCCCAGGGGTGACAGGTGCAAGCCATCCCTAGCGAAGCATCGTGGCTTGTTGAGCATGTCATCCCAGGCTGACAGGCATTGGATCCCCTTTGAATGACACCAATACTTAAGCCAATTGTTGAAATTGATCATCTTGTCTTCATATTGTGGCATCATTCTTGGTGAGGGTAAGATGCTACTCAAGGTCAGGGTCATATCAGCCTGGGCCACATGCTCAGAGAGCTCCTCTATGTCTCTTTTCATGTAGTCCAGGGAGGTACATCTCAGGTCATTCACACCAGCATGGACAATGACTGAGTCATATTTGTACTTGCCTTGGAGTGACCTGAGTGCTTGTGTTATGTGGCAGATCCTAGCGCCCAACAGGCAGCTCACCGTGACCTTCTCCTTGTGCAGCCTGGTGAGCGGGACGTCAGTGTGCCTGACGATAGAGTCACCTATTACAAGTGTATCAGGTGTGTTGTTTAGCCTTAAGGGCTGTGACTGTTCGGCACACTGGCTTTGTGAGCTATGTGTTGCACGTGTTTTGTTTTGGGGTAGCGGTTGCTTGGGTGTCTGCTTTGGAGGTCTCTGCTGCTTGTTTTTGTGTGTTTATGTGTTTGGTTTGCTGTCGTGGTAGGTCTATGTGAGACTGGAATTGTAGTGAGTGTGGTTTCCTTCTCCTCCTGACTGGTTACGCCAGTACTGAGTTGAGAGAGTTTAGCCTCCAGTTTGGCTATATGGATGCATCTCTCACATGTGTTGGAATTTGTTGGGAGGAGGAGAGGGTTGTCTGTACATGAGGCAGTTGTAACATTGCCTCAAGATTCCCAGATTCACCAGCTGGACCGGAGAGGAGATTGACAACTGACCTTTGGACATGCTAGAATAGTATTGGGAATTCCTTTATAATTGAAAAAAAAGGGCCAATGGGGAACACGGTACTCAAGGGGAGTTTGTGAGGGTGTAGTGCTTTTAATTTTTTAGTGCTGACTTATATAATTGCTTTAGTGAGCAAGTGCCAGGTAACATAAATGCAATGTGTTACAGGTAACTTAAATGCAAAAATGACAAACAGTAACTTTCTTTTAAGTGAAACAAGGAAATGAGTACAGTAAGCAATGCAGGTATCACTAGGGATCCACAGAAGCGCGGAAAAGCCGCGTTTTAGGTGGTATTAGCGCTTCAGAGAAATAAGCAAACAAACAACAAGCATACAAACAGAGCTAGATTCAGCAGGCCTGGGTCTAGTCTATGCTACAGCAAACAAGGTGTACCAATTTCAGTAAGAAACAGTTGAAATATGCAGGCACTATAAGCCTTTAACCAGAAATTCCCAGCTCAGTAGGGCAGAGTCCAGCCTCTCCTCTCACAAGAGTGCAGACCACGAACCTTCTTAATGTAAAATAACTGGCCTGAAGCCCAAGTGCTTAAACCAGAACTAATACACTTTTAGAATAACAGACACTGAGCCCTCAATTAGCAGTTCCCAACTTAGAAGGATGTCAGCTACCTGTCCTGCACCACAGTGCAGGCCACAAACCTTCCTAATGTAAAACAACTGGTCTGAAGCCCAAGTGCTTAATCCAAAAGACTTAGAATGATAGCTACACTTTAATCAAGTTACTACCAAGCAGTAATAAATACAATTGAATACTTTAAAGAATGCCTGGATTAGTGCTCAAGTTATAAAAACAAAGCTAGATTCAGCAGGCCTGGATCTAGTCTACGCTACAGCAAACAAGGTGTACCAATTTCAGTAAAAAGCAGTTCAAATATGCAGGCACTATAAGCCTTTAACCAGAAATTCCCAGCTCAGAAGGGCAGAGTCCAGCCTCTCCTCCCACAACAGTGCAGACCACAAACCCTTTTAATGTAAAATAACTGGCTGAAGCCCAAGTTCTTAAACCAGAATTAATACACTTTTAGAATAACTGACACTGAGCCCTCAATCAGCAGTTCCCAACTTAGAAGGATGTAAGCTACCTGTCCTGCCACTACAGTGCAGACCACAAACCTTCTTAATGTAAAACAACTGGTCTGAAGCCCAAGTGCTTAAACTAAAAGGCTTAGAATAAGTTACACCAAGAAGTAATAAATACAACTGAGTACTTTTAAGATGACGCAAAAGCAAAATAAAGTAGGAAGAAACACAAATACAGTAAAAGCAGATACATTAAAGTAGCAAAAACAATTTTAATTTATAATTAATTAAACTCCTAACACAAAACTCCATAGAAATGTGCATATAGGTATAGCAGGTATATTAGCAGACTATTGTTACTGTAATAGGGATTTTCTTCACAGACATGGTGTGTGTGGGAGGTCACATCTGCTTTTCACATGTGCGCCATTGGCTACTGACAGACATCCTAAGGACATCATAGTACAGCACTGCTGCAAGCATGTAATGCTCCTGTGGACTACAGTAGAGATATTGTCCAATAGATGTGGACATTCTGACATACTCTGTACAGTCAGGTATACACAGACCCCCTTAGTGCAGAACATGTGGACCCAGCCTGACAATATGGATGTTAACAGGCATGTAGATGGGTATAACACATAATGACTGGTATACATTCGCCCCCATAGGTTATGCATTCACACACCCCTGTCTGTCCTGACACATAATAACTGCTGGTACAGAGGTGCCATGAACACATACTACCCACTAGATATTGACATATATCTGTACAGCATCCCACCGCTCTGTCTGACATACATGACTGTTAAGGGAGGCCCGGCAGCAGTACATCTGGCAAGCATCTGGACATGACACCTCACTGGTAAGTACACTAAGCTGCTAGGCATGAAACAAACCACTGTGCAGGCTACAGGCAGACTGACTCAACACTGGCCTACATCTCCTATGGGGGAATGCACATGTACCTGCATATATAGCAGGCTGTACGGGCATATCACAGCACAGGGTAAGATACACCTGTGTGAAAGTGCATAACCACAACCAATGTGAACACAGCCACAGCCACATATGGTAAGCTAGCATAATATTACATTATATGGACTATCTGTTCAACACCATCCTCATATGTGCCACTCACACACTAACCCTACATATACTGGGCCGCAACACAGTGTAGTCTGATGCCCATCTGTGGTATGGGACATGTGTGCATGGCCCTACAAACATGTAAGCCAGTACAGTAAAATACATTGGAGCAGCATGTAACATCAGATAGGATGGGACCTAGGACAGTGACATCTACCACAGTCTGTACACAGGCCAAGGTACATATTAACAATACACACACTGTTGACATTCACCATAAGTACACAGACCTCAGTAGTGTACAAACAACCACAGAATGTTCAGGTTATGTCATCAAATATAACCCCTACTGTACACAACATGTGTAGCAGTCTATCTCACTGGCTTGTTATCAGATATGATGACGCTAATTATGGTGTACAGAACATATGCACCTCTTAATGCATGACATATGTACAAAGGTTGACTGAGTTGTGGCTGGAAACACATACACAGGGCCAGTTTTGACATGTTGCTGTGATAATATCATACATTTACTGTTGTAACAGGGTTTGTTGCAACATATGTCCTATGAGGGATATGAAATCAGTAACTGTCACGGCTTTCACCATCTACAGACTGCAATCCTCACACTACCTTCTACAGTTCACAGATATATGCTCTGTGGGGAACACATGAAACCAAAGGCACCACACACTGCCCAGTCTGCAGATGACCCTATAGATGGGGAGTCCTCATAAACATAGAACTGACATGGCAGGTATTAATACATGTTGGACAGCCATATCTGCACACACCCTGTTAAACCAACATTACTCCGAATGCAGTATAGCAGCACTTACAGGCTGTAGTCAGGTCAGGCACATCCCCCTCCTGTGTGTTGGCCTGTTTCCACAGTGTATGTTGTCAGAGGTAAATTCCCAATCCATCTGAGATGCTGTCTGCCAAACAACAGATCAGGTTCCTGCTCACAGTGAATGAAAAGGCCCAACACCAACATGATGTTCCTAAATATTGGAGTGTGTTTCCATGCAATTGGCTATGGGAATGTTACCACAACTGTTCCACATGCAATCAGCTAGGGGACCGCTGTAATTTGTGCAGAGGCCATCAGCTGATCATGAACATTACGTAAAATACACATGCTGCTGCCTAAGCAAAGCAGGTGTAGGTCTCCACATTCACCAGTGAGGGAGTGAGAGAGGCAGACAAAGGCAAAGACAAGTCAGCGAGGGGTGGCAGAGTAAAACTTAAGCATGTTTATGTCACACAGCTACCAGCACAGGGTATCAAACCCCTGACAACTATGTAGTGCTATCATAGTTCTATGCAGTTATTGGATGTGCCACATAGATTACTTGTTGCAGTGCCCTCAGAACATATATGTGATGGTGAGTGACATCTGCAACAGGGCTATGGTAGCTATACGGTAGATAAAGTACACATGCCTGTCCACATGAACAGGTGCCAGCGTCAACACAGCCACACTCTCACAGGGACACACACACATTGACACACTTGGCAGGGCCAGGATTACAACTCATCTCTAGTGAGATTACCACAACACATTACTGTGCAGGTATTACAAGCACCACACGGGCCATATGGAGGTTATATAGGCAAAGGGTATGTGGAGGTCTGACATCAGACAGCATGCTTCAGTATGCCAATGGGGATTTTAGTGAGTGTGGATGTGATCATACGCATCATACAACACACACACAAACACACAGGGTACCAGTACTGACATGCATGGGTGCATTTCTGCACGTGTGTGCGGTGGTCCACTGTGCCAGATGGCTATACAAGGCTAGGTGATGGGTATACCTTGGCATCAGGCCACATGACAATGGTCTGCATTGTGGCTCAGGGCTGTAGTTTCTGCATTTGCCCACACAGGTGGGTATTGTAACCACCATCCAGTCACCTGGGTGACTATTGCATGTGGCCAATGCTGTGCATTACTTGCCATGTATGTGTTTCTTAGTCCATGACATGGACGATATCTGGGATGTGCACAACTCCCACATGCATGTACAGTGACATGTGGAACTGTATCTGGGGTGTCTGGCCCAAGTTGTGTACACAGATTATCATTAGATGTGCCAGTCTTGGTCACCTGTGGTGGGAACTGGCAATGGATAGCAGGTTTACCCTGCACCTACATTGATAGCATGCTAACAGCATTCCCTGGTGTCAGTGGTATCTGTCGGTATAGGGCATGTTTTCAAGCATGGTATGTTCTTTGTGGGTCACATGTGATGGCACCACAGGTGTTGCAGGTGTCCAGTGGGGAACATGGGGAAGGTGTACTTTCTGCATGTACGTGCCTATTGGACATGGTGCCATGCCCTCTGTAGCCCACTGCAATCACTCCATAGTTACTATCAGTGGCCAATATGCAGTGTACTACCCACATATTGCCTGTTGCCTAGGCATGTGTGTGTGCATATGAGACATGGGTTGAGAGTCTGCTCTGGGTAATACCGGGGTTGCTAACTGTGATTGCCTGGCCTTGATGTCACATGTATAGGCATGGATTTGCACCTCAGCCTCTCGGCTATTTCACATCTGTTATCCCTGTATGGTGGACATTGTGATATTTACTAGGGCCACCTTATAAGAAATTTGCAAAACCCACTCCACATTGGGCCCAGGTGTCACACACTCACACCCACCTCCACACAGGATACAAGTTACAAATGCAAGTCATGTCTGGGAGTAGAACCTCTACCTAACTAGTTTATTATACTACAGCACTACGCAGTTATAGTATGCACCACAGAGATTACTGGAGTACTCCTTCCCCAAAGGTGTATATTACATTGGATGACATCAGCAGGATTGCCAAAGTAGGGCATTCGAATTGTAGTGAGTGTGGCTAGGCTAAAATGCATTGCTCCCTACACAGACAGTGACACACACACAAAACATCTGCAACCAACATGTGTGGGTATAGAACCCTTAACAGAGGTCTATATCACACTACAGCATGGAACTGTTATATGACACAACACAGGGATTACTGGAGAGCTCCTTCCCCAAAGATGTATTTCACAATGGCAGGATTGCCAAAGTAGGGCATTTGAATTGTATTGAGTGTGACTAGCCTATAATGCATTGTTCCCTACACAGACATTGAAACACACACAAAACATCCAGAACTGCCATGGGTGGGAATAGAACCTCACCAGGGCTCTAAATCTCATGACAGCAGTACACATTTACAGCACCCACTATGGAGATTACACGGCTACGTCCTTCCCACAGGTGTATTTCTAGGTGGATGACATTAGCATCCTTGCCAAAGTTGAGCATTTGAATTGTAGGGAGTGTGACTACCCTAAAAAGCATTGCTCTCTACACAGAGTCAGACAGACACACACACACACACAAACACATACACACACTTGCCATGTCTGGGATTAGAACACCTGCCTAACTACTTTATCACATGACAGCAGTATGCAGTTAAAGGACATGCTATGGAGATTATTGGGCTACAGCCTCCCCAGAGGTGTATTTCTAGGTGGATGACATCAGCAGCCTTGAGAAAGTTGAGCATTTGAATTGTAGGGAGTGTGACTACCGTAAAAAGCACTGCTCTCTACACATACAGACAGACTCACAAACACTTGCTATGTCTGGGATTGGAACACCTACCTCATTACTTCATCACACTACAGCAGTATGCAGTTACAGGATGTGCTATGGATATTACTAGGCTACAGCCTTCCCAGAGGTGTATTTCTAGGTGGATGACATCAGCAGCCTTGCCAAAGCTGAGCATTCCAGTTGTAGGGAGTGTGACTACCCTAAAAAGAATTGCTCTTTATACAGACAGACACACACACAGTTGCCAAGGCTGGGGTTAAAACTCCTACCTAACTATTTTATCACACTACAGCAGTACGCAGGTATGGGATACGCCACGAAGATTACTGGACTACAATCTTCTCAGAGGTATATTTCTAGGTGGATGACATCAGCAGCATTACCAATGTAGAGCATTTCAATTGTAGGGAGTGTGACCGCCCTAAAAAGCATTGCTCTCTACACAGACAGAGATGGACAGACAAACACGCACACACAGTTGCCAAGTCTGGTGTTATAACTCCTACCTAACTATTTTATCACACTACAGCAGTACGCAGTTATGGGACAAGCGATGGAGATCACTGGACTAAAACTCTCCCAAAGGTATATTTCACAGTGGATGACCTCAGCATGCTTGTCATAGTGGGGCTATGGGGAGGGCAGTATGTGTGTGCATGGGCCATAACCCATTCATGTAGGGGTTGACATGCCACATGCGGGCACAACCTGGGTCATATTTCACAGGTACGTGTATACAGCTGCTAGATGGCTACTTCCTTGTACAGTCATGTTGCACAGCTGGCACATGCACCACATACTCTGTAATGCTGACAGATACTGGTGGCTAGTATCTGCAGTGAGTGACATCTGACCCTCATGTGGTTGTGGCCCTTTGGCTGTGTTCTAGGTGGGACAGGCCTGGATGGCTCCTTGTCACAGTCACCCTCTTCCATACATCTATGTACGTCTACCTTTGGCTTATTATAGTGTGTTGTCCTTACATATAAGCCTGTATTCCGATCCACAGTGTGTGCAAAGCATGAGTAGTGCATACCGAGGAGTGCCTGCACTAACATATGCGGCTGCCAGCTATGTCTGGTCCACTGGTGTTTGCAGACATGGCCTTCATGTGTTTAAGTGTGTGAGCATGCCCAGTATGACCTTTCAGTATGTTGTTGACTGACACTGCCTTCATTTCTCTAAGTGTGTGGGCATGCCCAGTATGCCCATCTGTATTGAATGTGTGGATCGAGTCCAGGTAGTTTGCACTGCAGTGCTGACCTTTGTGATGTACACCTACAAGTAGCATGCTGTCTCTGCAGGGTATCCATCGATCATTTGGCATTGACTGTTACTACATTTCTGCATAGGATGGGGGGCACACCTGACTATTCCTACATTCCTACACAAGATTGGGGGGCACACCTGACTGTTACTACATTTCTACATAGGATGGGGGGGCACACCTGACACTTGTACACATTTGCTAGGACTGTACTGGTATGTCGGGTACTCCATTTCATTCTGTAGTCTTACCTACCGTGCTGACTAGAGGAATACCAGTGTATTACAGAGCTTAGCTTTTAATTACCTACATATTAGTTTCTGACTTCCTACCCTTCAGAACTGACATCCTACTGCCTGACCTGCTGTAGTCTGTCTGTGTAGGCCTGGGGGGAGGTTACCCATAGGCCTCATTTAGAGGCCATAGCACAGCCTTTGTTTGTTTTTGTCTACACCTGTCTTGCCTGGCTGTGACTGTTGTTGTGTATGTGACCCCCCCCATGACTGGCATGTGTGAGTCACTTACCTTGTGGGTGTCCCAGTATTGAGGGTGGTGCTGCAGGGCTGCCTATGTCGGATGCACATAGTACACTCCCTACACATGGTTAAGCACAGGTAGCATAATGTTTGGCATCCCTTTTACTGTATGTGAAAGTCAGAGAGAGGTGTTATTCTCTGGGTCCCTCCTGTGTCAGTGTATGTGCTATGCAATGCCTCTTTGCCAAGGTCAGGGCATACTGGGCATGCCTCCTTCTGCCTACTGGGGCAGGCACAGGTTGTTCCTCCTCTGAGTCACTCTGTGCCTGTGCAGGCCTTGGCAATGGTGGGGGGGCTGTGTGGCCCTGCCCTGTGCTGTTCCTGCTGCAGCTGTTTCCACAGGATCATATTGTGTAGCATGGCACATACAAGGACAATTTGGGTACATGTAGCTGGTGAGTACTACAAGGCTTCACTGGATGTGTCCAGGCACTGGAACCGTGACTTGAGCATCCCAAACACATGCTCTACTATAATTCTGGTCTGTGTGAGTGCCTCATTATGGAGTTCTTGTTCGTGTGAGTGTGCATTTCTCATGGGTGTCATCAGACACAGCTCCAGTGCATATCCAGCATCCCCCACTAGATGACCCTCAAGGATATCCCCATTGGCAAATCTTTGGTACAGCTGCATTCAGTGCCAGATGTGGGAATCGTTATAGCTTCCATGGCAGCCAGCACACACATTCATTATTATGCCCTGGGCATTGCACACGACCTGGCAGTTGATGGAGGGGAAGCCCTTGTGGGTGATGTAGAACCTACTCTGCTTACCGGTTGGTGCTTTGATGTGCATGTGCATGCAGTCTATAGCACCCACTACCTCAGGGTATTCTGCTATTTGGTGAAACAGTTGCATACTGTTGGCCAACGCCTCACGGGTGTTGGGGAAATATATGTGCTCAGTGACATGTGCTGACATGGCATTCAGGAACTGGTGGTGTACTCTGGATGCTGATGCCTGTGAAATCCCCATCATATCCCCAGTTGGCCTTTGGAAGGTACCTGTAGCTAGTATTCGTAGGCCTACACATACCTTGGTATCCACTGGGATGGGTTCCCCTCTGTTAGTTCTATGTGTGAGGCGTGGCCAGGACAGCTCAACAATTTGCTGTAGGAAGTTCCTATCCACCCAATAGCACTCCACTATCTCCAGCTCATGTAGCCCCTGGTAGGATAACCTAGGTCTGTACGCTCTTCTCCATCTCCTCACTGTGGGTTGGTCGACAGCATTCACATCCTCACTACTCTCAGCCTCTTCCACAAGTTGTATGATAGCTATTGCAGCCCCTATCATTTTGCTGTTGTGAGTGTTAAAAGTTCCCCACTTGTTTACACCGGTGGTGTAGAGTGTGGGAAAAACCAGAGGGGAAGGTGTTTGCATAGTTTATAGTAGTGTTCTGGGCTGGGCTGGTCTGCTGCCTGTGCAATTGGCTGATTCTGATACATTTCACCTGCCAGCTATGCTTGTTCTCCTTGATTACCTTCCTACTGCTTTTTCCCCTTCTCATTGCCTTCCTGTTTAAGCCCAGGGGTGTGCCACACAAACACAGTACTCATATTTGCACAGTGCTGCTATTTCCTGGTTTAACTTATTTTTCTTCCTGTAAAACCCAGTGCGCGGCCTGGGCACCCACTTAGGCTTTGTAAAGAGTGCTAGGTAGGTTTAGACACCCCATAGCTTAGCTGTGCTAAGCTAGGAGCAAACTCGAGCCTCAGGGCTCCAATCTGCTTACAGTATGCCTGACACCCCCCCCCATGATGTCACCTAACTCCTAGGCTTGCACTAAGCTATTCCTACTCTTACACTGTTGGGACCTGGCTCACATGCTGAGGAAAACTGGGATTCACTATCCTTCTCCTCGCTTGCATAGGATTGCCTGCTAATGCATAGTTACATATCTCACACTGAGCCTCCCCCTTAGCAACCACTACTCACTGGCCATGTTGTCTTCTGCCTGCCATTGACTTGCATGGCAGAATACTGAGTTTAGTTAGGATGCTTAATTTAGGTTAATTTTGTTATTTTCCTCCCCGATCCCGTTTGCGCACCGCTGCCCTACGCTTAAACAGCCGTGATCAGCTAAAAAAAAATAAAAAGTTGATTTTTGTATTTTTTTTTATGTTTGCAATGCCAATGGCCTTATACTTGGCCATTGGCATGCTTACTACATGATATGCAGCCTTTATTTGGAGATGTCACAGCTCCATTTTGGATTTTGCAGAAATGTACTTGGTTACTAACCGAGTACATTTCTGGAGATAGCACTAGTCTTGCACAGATGGTTGCAAGCTTCCTGGATTGCAAAATTACCTCATTTGCATAGATTTCTCCTGCAAATCAGGTGATTTGCATAAAAGGGCTTCGTCCGTGCAGAATTAGTGCAGAAGTGCTCATGCACGCCCCCTGCAGGCTGTTCCTGGATCGCACAGCAGACATATTGCCTGCTTGAGCTCCTGCACTGATCTTGCATGCCATGCAAGCTTTCGAGAATCTGGGGGTAAGTGTACTTCATTCCACATTTTCCACTTCTCACAGTCTTTCTTCTTACACTGTCTTTACTGATGTTAAAATATAACAATACAAAAACATGTATACAAACAACTTTATATATTCTATATCTACTACAAATTAAAAAAAAATGCTTTTATTCTTCAGTTAATTTGTTTCAACAACCATTACAAGCATTTACATTTATATCATATTCTTCTTATTTTGACATTATTAGAGTAAGCAGCATTGTGGGATACATGCACATCTTAGGCTGGCTGCTTTCCATGAACCTTTATGTACGGATCCACATGTAAACCACTTAATGAAGGTATTAAAAGATAAAAACTTGACAAGACTTTGACTAAAAGAAGGAGAAAGTTGCTGTTCAGTTATTGTCTGTGGATAATATTGAATTGTGAATTTCTGACTTGGTGTCAAATCACCATGATGTTCATCATTTGCCACACAGGCCTTACTGTTCACAGACTTAGTTCACAAATGCATTGCTGCATCTTGCACATTATTTTTGTAAGCTGCTGTGAATTACCATTTTGTTGGTACCCCATTGCAGTATACTGTAGCCCTCCTAGTGTTCTTGAATGGTGCACAGATGACGTAGTACACACCACTGTTTAATGTGTGCTTGTGTTCTGATAGTAGGGATGCAAAATATAGCATGATAGTACCACTCAGAAAAGCAGTAAAAGGCAGCTTTGTAAGGTACACTTTACCTTACTTTGTTGCTACGTGTAGCTATTTGTTAAGATATAGTATACCTGTCAAAGTTGCCTTTTTCCATTGCGCTGTGCTCTGCCTTCATGTTTAGGAATGATTCATAAAAATGTTTCATGCC
The DNA here is from genome assembly GCF_019279795.1 of Protopterus annectens. Taxonomy (NCBI): domain Eukaryota; kingdom Metazoa; phylum Chordata; order Ceratodontiformes; family Protopteridae; genus Protopterus; species Protopterus annectens. The sequence continues at coordinate 1,713,839,858 of NC_056739.1, read as the reverse complement.
TTAGGCATGATGACAGAGCTAATATTATCTTAATATGGTAATGAGTGGATCTGCTTTGGTGCTAGCTTCAACTTGCAAGAGCTTGTTTGTATCTGTCTGAAGGGGGCAGAACAAATATGGTTGTTCATGAGGTCCTTTTGCACCTCAGGATACTGTGTAGCTAGTAACTTTTTTCAATTAACATACAACAGAGATAAATGTTCTTTTCTTTTTAATAGTGGAACTGACATGCTGTTAAGCTGTTTGTGCTGAGCAAACATGTCAGCAGGGAAGTGGGATCCTTCCTCTCATAAAAAGTTCTCCATCTGTTTGTATGGAACTCTCATAACTTAACAACTGAGATCATCCTATATGCAGGTGGTGTATCTTTTCTGAATCAAGTGTGATTTTGAGAAGGTGGTATTTTGTATGGAAGCAGTGTGAATGGTGTTGTGTGTGTACACAATGGGATGATACTATATACAAGGTCTTGCCTCATTTTGCAGTTGTATTTATGAATCTCAGTGGATTTGCTATGCTGGTTTACTGTGTAACATTAATTTTAAATGGCACGTAGTGTTTTATGTATACCATCTAGATAGATTAAAAAGGTGCTGAGACTGCATGTTGGTGAAATGGCAAACAGTTTGTAGGTAACACAAACTGAGCTATGGAATTTAATGGGAATGTCTGATGTCTACACAAAAGGTTTAAAGTTGTCACATACCTTTAAGGTTCACGTGAAGTGATGGAGCCATTTAGGTAACAACTGTCAGAGATTCAGGCAAAGGCCACCAGGACAGTTAAAATTTAATCAAACTGAGACCTATCTTACTGGATTGGAGGAGAAAGCACAAGAATGGAATATAATGGAATAATGGAAGAAGAAAAGGTGACTTTTTGAAGTATGTTAGAGGTAAATAGTTTAATTAATTAATTTAGCTAGAGATATCTTAGATGTTCCACTGCTGTTAACAGAGATCATGCATGGAAAACTCAGGCTAATATTGACTGACTTTTTCATTTGTTGAAAAAAAGCAAGCATTATGGAAAATCTGTCAACCACTTAGAAAATTGGTTGTGACACATAGAGTGGTGCTCCCTGACAAAAGATGTTTGGAAATGACTTTAAGGAGACATTCTTGGTTTGTTGATGTAATGTCTGAGTGTACACATAGAGCAATTAATTTTAAATTGTCATTTCCTGCATCATTAAAGGTATTTTGGAATGGAGTCCTAATGAGATGACAGAAAAAACAAAAAAGTTACTAGTAAGATTCATGCACTTAAAATGGAACACACGAGAAAGAATATGATGAAACAAAGAGACAATGAAACATTCAAGGAAGTGGAAGAGAAGAGTGAGGAAAATCTAGTTCAGCAGAAAAGATTGCCCTGTGTGCTACAGTGACACCTGGTGGTACAAGATGGTTAGTTACACTTAGAAGTTCAAATGAAGTGAGAGAACATGAAGTAAAAAGACTAATGCTTTTATGTCCCTGTTGGGAGTAAACATGTTTGAGCAAACTAAGCTGTTTATTGAATGCACCATGTAGGTGATTTTTTGTTCTTTTTTAGTGATTTAAGAGAAGTAGAAACTTATCTGTGATGCATTAAGAAAGACTGAGCAATAGAGACAAATATCAATGGAATAACTGCAAGCTAAAAAGTTTGACTAAATCCTGCCCTTTTTTAAATTCACCATAAAATGAGTTTTTAATCTTTGCATATGGTATTTTTTCAAGGTTGGGTTTACTTCAGTTTAACTGTGGCAAGGTGTTTTTAAATGGTGGAGTTCAACCATAAACTCATGGTTCCATGGAGCTTTAATATGAGTGACATGGGGTTACAAAAGTTATACTTTAATGTTACCAAAATGTCTGAGAGCTACATGGGGTAGTTGATTGGCTTGTTGGGGGAATAAGGTCCAAGAGGAACTGGCAGATAGGGGACTGTGAAAAAGAGATGGACAAGATCAGACAGAAATGTGGAAGAAAGGAAGAAAGGCTAGGAAGAGTAGGACATGAGCAAAAGAGTAACAAGGGTAGGAAATGAACAGAGCTAGTGAGGGGCTGGGACAAAGAGCAAGCAGACAGGAGGGAGAGGAGACAGTGCAGTGGGATTGGGTGGTATGCAGGAGGGAAGTATAGAGGTGGTGACGTGACAAACTTTGGGGCTAGTTCAGAGAGGAACAGTAAACTACTGAGCAACAGTTCAGAAGATTGAATGGAGTAATGTAGCTTCCACTAGGAAGAAGGAGGGGTGGAACATTTAAAAGTACCTGGGCAGGTAGAATTGCAAAAGGGATGGTAAGACAGAACATGGATGAATGGGAAAGGTGGGATACTTAGGAGAGATGCAGAAAGAATTGTTCCTGGGGAAAGCAGGTCATGAAAAGGAATAGAATTAGTGATAAGGTCAGATAGGCCTTTGCCTAGAATATCAGTCCGATATGTGACTTATGTCTACTGAGTGGGTGCTGAGCAGACACTCTGGTTAAGATACCATCTGCATCACACATACACCATCTCGCAGTTCATGATAAAGTGTCATTAGTCTGCATAATCCTTTGTCCCCATGGGCCAGGTGGGACCTTCATTGCTACATATGTACAATCTATGGTACTTTGTACTTCAGGGGTTGGGCAATGTCAAAGAAAACATGCATGATGTGAGTTCTTTGCTCTGATGTGCTAGAAAACCTTATACTAATATCCACATATAAAAGTATTATATCAAGAAACTTGTTGAGTATTCTAAAGGAGAAGTTTTCATAAATACCTTGTGTGTTTCCAGTTGGTCTCAGGAAGGTCCCTATAGCTAGTATGGAAAGAGCTATCCATGTCTTGATCTCCAGAGGTATGGCAATGCCACAGATTCCCATTGATTCTATCTGTGAGTGCCACATATTAACCAGGTTCTGTACAATCTTGTTATTAACTGTAAAGTGATCAATAATCTCCTGATTAGTGGACTTCCAAGATGGCTGCACACTGAAAAATTGACGTATTAGAGCTCCCCTAGTGTAAAAATGAGAAGCAGTTACAAAAAGCCACTGAAAATGATCGATCTGAGTAAAATTCATTTATTGACTAGTAATTACACTGCCTGAATGCCAGCAAAGAAAAAATTTAGTGAAAGTAACTAAAAATCGACCAGAAAAAAAAAAAGAAAAAACTGTGGCTTGGAAGAACAGGGTATGGATTCCAGACATTTATAGAAAAAGAAAAAAAAATAATCAAATGCACTGTTTAAAATAAGTGAAACACTGAATGACTACATAAATTCAAATGACAAAAGGCTGGAAAAATACAGAAGAAGCCTTAAGTAGCTAATCAGATTAGCTGATAAAACTTCAGAAATCAAAGACTGAAATGAAGAAAATACTGGCTAAGCACAGGACTTTTCAAGAAGAGTTGTTTAATAAAAAAATAGAGCTGGAAGTTAAAACACGAAGAGAAAACGTGAGACTCTTTGCTACACCATTGAAACTGGAAATAACAAACTGTACTGATTTTATAAAAGTACAGATAAGTAAATGAACTGGTGTTCCATGCCAGGATTTGTTAATTCAGAGGGCACATTATATGTATGCTCCAAATATCACCATGAGAAAACAGTGTAGACCTATATTATTAAAGATGCAATCATACAAGCAAAAAGAGCTGCTTCTGACAAAACAGTGGCACAAGAAAAAGTATTAAAATGGAGATACCAGAGTGTTTGCAGAAAACATATTATTTTCATGTACACTAGGTAGAAGAGAAATATGTTTATCCCTGCAATCTGGTGATGGTAAAAGGCAGGTGTGGGGTTCAATTCATATCCAGCTGTCTTCAGAATATTTATTCCAGGAAGATCAAATACATTTTGAATTCAGACTAGGCTAAGGCAAAAAATAAAAAAAAGTTTAGCCAGAAAAGAGTGAGCTAGCAGGTTGAAAGGGACTCTGCTACTCAATGATCAGACAGTAATAAGCCCATAGACAGACTTTGCCAGTGAAACTTGTTTTCCATTGTGCTAAAGGAAAATGCTTGAGTGACAGTAAAAAGGCCAAGGAGCTGACTAAACAAATCAGGAAATCTTGAACCAGACAATGGTAGTGGGAGATGAAGATGAATAGGGCAAAAGGCCAACAACAGTGTGAAATTAGTGAATACTTGGGAGAACTGTGAAACATCAATCCTGTTAGATATAGTTTAGGCATGCAAACTATGTTTCTGCAAGAAGTGGTTGAAAAACACTGGAGGTCTGCTGACTTTGTTAAACTTGTGGATGAACTTTAAAGCATGATCATGCCATTAATGTTTAGAAAGATACTGAAGAGACTGGAACTGAAAAAAATAACTGTAAGTAAAAACAGTCTTGTTCTTATTAATATCTGTATAAAATCTATAATGTGAATAGTATTTTATACTGTAAAACAATCCTGTATAGTATACAGTCAGAGGTATTTTAAATGTAAGGTGGGGGAATTATATCAGTGGCTGCTGTATATGCTAGTGATGTTAAAGTAAGAAAGACAATTTTCTTAGTGCAATTTAATAGGCTTTACACTGTAATGAGATAAGAAAAGCTTGAAAAAATAAAAGTCAGACTTAAGTAAATGCTGTGATCCTGGGCTGCTGGGCATCTAAAAAAGTATATTGATCATATTACGTGTAGAATTAAAAAATAATTGCTCTGTTTTAGTAGAGGTGGATGCTTAGACTAATATCTTTAGTTTAAGCTAAAGACAATGTTTTCTAAGCACATGCGCCTGAATAGCAAGAGAAAAAGGAAGAAAGGTATGTCAGGTAGTAGTTCTTTTTTGCATTTACAAAGTTACTAGCTGCTTTTTTCCATTGGCACCTGCTTTAAGTTGGGTGCAAGGAGCCTGCAGGAACTAGCACTTAATCATGAGAGGTCTGAATAGTCTGTTATGAGTGAAATCCTCAAGGGTTCTTTCTTGTATTAACAAAGTAACTACATATTTTTTTCATCAGCACCTACTTTTAGCTAATGAAAAGGAACTGATGTGCAGGTAATTAATCAGGAGACGTCTGAACAATGTATTTGGAGTGAACTCTACAAGGTATAGTGTAATTGACATCTAAAGGGATATAGACAAGCAGTTCAGTAAAAAAATAAATGAAGTTTGAAACAGTTAAACAAACAGTTGCCTCTGGCAACTTTAATCCATTAAATATGACTGCACACAATTTAGTTTATCTATTTAAATACTGCCAGCATTTTTTTCTTAAGACTAGAAGTTAATGGTTAGTGAAAGCATGGAAGTTGTTTTTCATATTTGAGAGGGGTTAGAGATAAAATAAGATCAGGTAGCAATTTCTGTAGATGCAAACATAGGCTTTAATATGCACTTAAGTATGGTTAACCTTAAGATTAGAATAGGTAATGTCTGTGGGTGCAACCACTGAGTTGGAGCAACTGCTCCTATTTTGAGGGGTAAACTTCCTTTTTGGAAAGTATATATATTGTGCTGTGTGTTGACTGTGAAATAAATGTGGATGAGAGCTGGAAGTATATTTAGCTGTTTGTTTCCTGACTGTTTTTGTTTAAAAAAAAGTGTGGGAAAATGTGACATGGGTTCAAACAGAGATAAGAATAAGGACATACACACAAGATCAGCTGGCAAGCATTTGCATGTGCATTCAGACTGCAAGTCGGATACATATATTAAGAACTGTCATATATGATATGCGGAAGGAATAGCTTTTCAATCAGAAAAGCTGCTTTGTCAACATTAATGTGTAATTTAAATGGCCTTACAGGTATAGACAAAAACAAGGAATATTGAATTATAGTAGAAGGTACAGAGTGCAAATAGCAATGTTACAGGAGACACATTTAGATAGAAATAAGCATGTGAATCTAAGAAATAATTTTAGAAATGAAAAATCAGAATATCAAAGACAAAGGGAAGTGGGAATAATAATCCTGATTATGAGAGGGACTCCCAGACTGACAGAAGAAGAAAAATATAAAAATGGAGGGTTTGTAGTAGCAAATGTTATTGAAAGGGGAATTTTATGTGAAATAAACTTTCAATAGGGAATATTGTTTATGAGTGGGAACTAGAACCTAATCTCCACCAGTGAGGATGTATCAGGGGGACCTAGAAGGAAAATATAACAAAAGACAGACATTTTCAGAAGAAATATGTGAGAATATTTGGTCTAAAAGATATGAATTCAGTAATAAGAACTTGTATAGAATGTATATTTTGTTCCCCATGATAAATAGCATGGCTAGACTGGATATAAATAATCTTTTACTGAAACATGTATTCAACTGAAAACTTTGACACACAATCCAGAGCCATAGCATCTATTGCCCAGTGCTGTTCTCTGCTCTTATGCTCCTCACCTTAGGAGCAAGCAAGAAACATAAGCCTTGTATGTTCCTTGAGCACTTGAGGAGCAAGAAAAAAAAATTCTTTACATTAAACTGTAGCAGATCACGTCCTACAAATGTAACATGTGCCTTACTACAATATAAGTACTACACATGGAGCACTGAAGCACTTTACCTCTGGCCACTAATTCACTGTCAACATTCATTTCTGGCCTGATTGTCCATCTCCTGACAGCAGTCCCTGACATCTTGCACCCCAGCTGGCTGTCACCTTTGCTTCACACTAGCTACATTTCTTACACATACAATAAATATATCAAGGGATAAAGTAATAAAATCTAAGATATAGACGCAGGATAGTGATGTGAAAATGAGACAATGGTGCTCTCCTTCTTACTTGTTAAAAAGAGGGACATTTACAGAAAGGGTAGTGGATATGACTTGATAGTTAGGAGAGATATAAATGACTTCAGATGAATGTGCTGGTGATGGGATAAAATGAAAATGGCATTTACAACATGGTAGAAATTAGAGGGAAAGATATGGGAAAGAAGTAATTATTTAGAGGTGTTCACAAAGGATAAAGTATTGCAGAATAAGGGGATTATCACAGGACAAGAAGAGGAGAAAATGCAGAATGCTAAAGAGAAAAAAATGATTATTTGGATAATAAGCATGAATGCAGAATGATTGCTGTTAAACAAATATTTTTGATAACAAATGTTGAATGCAAATACTTTATAGCACAGTGACTTAGACAACAAAAAGTAGAAAGAGTTGGAGCTAACCTTAGGGAGCCTGTAACAAGAAAAAGAAATAGCCAGAAATTTTCTAAAAAATTGTATAAAGTGGAGGAATAAAGGAAACCAAGAAAAAAGCACAAATGTAAATAATTATAGTGGACTTAATTATGCAATTGTTAGAAGAAAATGAGGTTGTAAGATTAGATATGAAGGTACAATACCATAGTTATCTGGAAACACTGTATGGCATGAGACTGAGAAACGAAAGTCTTAATTACCCAAGCTTGTGCTTCAATAGGTGTTAGTCTCTCCCTTATGAACCAAGTCTTGTGCACTGTTCAGCATAAATTCTCCAAACACTGTAGTTTATTTAATAAGGTTTTATTAGATGTTCATAATTTCTGAAATACTGTCTCCATTAACAGTTCTGATAAACAATTCAAGTTGCTATACATTATTCTGATTGTCCTGAACAACATAAACTGACATACTTCTGGATTCAGCAAGTTCTGCATGGAGTGCAGGGATAGTGCAAGAGGTGCTGCACGCAATATGGCCGATGAGCGATCCAGGAACGAGTTCCTGGGATGTGCATGAGCGCTCCTACACTATTCCAGCATGGACACCTCACCACTGCTATATACTAATTACCCCATTTGCTGGTGAAAAATGAGGTGAATTAGTGATCCATGAAGCAGACAGGCATCTGTGCAGGAATAATGTAACCTGCAGAAATGTATTTGGTTACTAACCAAATACATTTCTGCAAATTACAAAACAGAGGCATGACAGCTCTAAAGAAAGCATGTATTCAAAGTAGTAGGCATGCCAATGGCCAAATATATGGCCATTGGCATGAGAAATAGTTGCAAAATTATAAAAAATAACTTTTATTTTTTTGGCCGATTTCAGCCGTTTAAGCATAGGGCAGTGGTGCGCAAATGGGATCAGCCCGAAAATAAGAAAAAAAGTTGGAAATAAGCTTTTAAACCCAAATCACAATTTTGCCATGATAGTCAATGGCATGCATAAGACAACAATGCCAAGGAATAGTGGTTGCTAAGGGAGAAGGCTCAGTGTGAGTGTGGTAACTATGAATTAGCATTTTGTTTTATGCAAATGAGGGGATTGATACAGAATCACAGATTTCCTCTCAGTGTTAGCTTGCACCCAACCGTGTAGGTGCAGCAACACCATGGTATAAGTATAAGAGGTAAATAACCTCATAAGGAGGAGTGTCATGTATGCTGTATGCTTAATGGAGCTCTGTGGCCCGTGTTTGCCCTTAGCTATGCACAGCTAAGGAAGGGTGTGTGTCTGAGGCTGCATAGCAGTGTTTACATTGCCTAAACGGGTGTGTGTGCAAACAAAAAAAAACAGGAAATAGCAGCTCTGTACACATTTGAGCACTGGGTATATGCGCCATACCTCGGGGCTTAAACGGGAAGACAATGGGAAGGGAAAACAGCAGTAGGAAGGCAGTCAAGGAGAACTAGCATAGCTGGCAGGTGAAATGTATCAGAATCAGCCAATTACACATGAAACAGCCTAGCACACTAGTATAAATTATGCAAACACCTTCCAGTCTGGTTTTTCCCACAAACTCTACATGAATGCTGATGACCAACCTACAGCGAGGAGAAGAAGAAGAGTGCACAGACCCAGGGTAACCTACCAGGGGCTACATGAGCTAGAGATAGTGAAGCAATAAAGGGTGGACAGGGACATTCTAATGCAAATCGTTGAGCTGTGCCGACCATGCCTCACACACAGAACCAACAGAGGGGAACCTATCCCAGTGGATGCCAAGGTATGTGTAGGCTTAAGAATACTAGCCACCGGTATATTCCAAAGGGCAACTGGGGATATCATGGAGATCTCACAGGCATCAGCATCCAGGGCACTCCACCAGTTCCTGTTCACCATGTCAGTACATGTCAATGAGCACATATATTTCCTCAACACCCGTGAGGGGTTGATCAGCAATATGCATCTCTTCCATCAAATAGCAGAATACCCTGAGGTAGTGGGTGCTATAGACTGCATGCACAAACCACTACCCGGCGAGTGGGTTAGGGCCTACATAAACCACAAGGGCTTCCCCTCCATCAACTTCCAGGTCATGTGCGATGCCCAGGGCGTTATCGTGAATGTGTGTGCTGGCAGCCCTGGAAGCTATCATGACTCCCACATCTGGCATATGACACAGCTGTACCAGTCATTTGCTAGTGGGGACATCCCATATGGCCACCTAGTGGGTGATGCTGGTTACGCAATGGAGCCATGGCTGATGACACCCCTCAGAAATGCACACACACCCGAAGAAGAACTCCATAATGAGGCACATGCACAAACCAGAATCATAACAGAGCGTGTGTTTGGGATGCTCAAGTCATGGTTCCACTGCCTGGACATATCCAGTGGAGCCTTGCAGTACTTTCCAGCTACATGTACACAAATGTTCATAGTATGTGCCATGCTACACAATATTATCCTGCAGAAACAGCTGCAGCAGGAAGAGTACGGGGCAAGGCCACACAGTCCCCCACCATTGCCAAGGTCATCACAGGAAAAGATGGACTCGGAGGAGGAACAGCCTGAGCTTGCTCATGTAAGCAGAAGGTGGCATGCCAGTATGCCTAGGATTTGGCAAAGAGGCAATGCATAGCACATACACTGACACAGTAGGGTCCCAGGGAATGACACTTCTGTCTGACTCGCACATACAGTAAAAGGGATGCCAAACATGACACTACCTGTGCTTTACCACGTATAGGGAGTGTACTATGTGCATCCAACATAGTCAGCCCTCCAGCACCATTCTCAATACTGGCACAGCCACAAGATAAGTCACTCTTCCTATCAATTGCTGAATGGAGTAGTATGTTCTGATAGTTGTATCTATGGTATGGACATGAGCATGCAATGGAATCGGGTGGCTGAATGGGATGGCAGTAGATAGTAAACACCTATATGGGCAGCATGAAATCCATAACAAATACTGGTGTCAACATGCTAGACAGTACTAGACAAGATGATGAATCCCATGCAGTACATGTGGTGGCCCAAATGTGTGTCCATAGGACACACACATGCATGTCAGTGAGGCTCATATACCCAATACCAACCTCAGCCAGCAGGACAGGTGTAGATGACCATAAAGAAAGGTTGGGCTAAGGCCTCCAATTGATGGCAATGGTGAACAGCCCCCCTTCAGACCTACACAGACAGACTACAACAGGTCTGGCAGTTGTACATTAGTTCTGAAGGGTAAGAAGTCTGAAACTGAAATGTAGGTCAATAAAACCTAAGCTCTGTACTCCACTGATATACCTCCAGTCTGCATGATAGGTCAGAATACAAAATGAAATGGTAGCCAAAAGAGTACCTGAAATACCAGTTGTTTAAAGTTGTCAGGTTCCCCCTCCACAATCCTATGTAGAAATGCAGTAACATGTACATGTGGGTTTAATGACAGTGGAGCACAGATTACCTGAGCTGGCCCAATTTACAGGATAGATCACTGCATGTGTACAATATGCAGGGGTCTGTGTGTTAGGTTGTTGCGTGTTCAATATTGTCTGGAAGTGGTCAGCATGTAGGCATGGAGGGTTGTGTCTTGGTGGCCTATAGCCAGTACTGTTGATGACAGGGCCATATTCCTACAACTGCAGTGCCAACCACAATGCTTCTCAGCAATACCCATGTCAGCAGTCATCCATAGTCACTGTCCAGATGTCAATATCTGTCACCATCTGAAAGATGGACATGTCATGAATGTGGGCCCAGGCATACACAAAGTACACAGGTGGAAGTACCCTAGACAGAGTACATAAAATGTAACTGTCAACTGCACACACCTTTGGAATTGTACATACAGGTTAGCAGCACATTAGTTGTCTGTGTAGTATGGAATACTGATGTAGTCTGGCCAATCAGTGGCAGACCACAAAAGGCACAGTTATGAAGTAATGAGAGACTGTCTATGTCCCCGCACAAGGCAGCATAAGGGGAATGCCCCATGTATATCTGTTAGTCAGCTGCAAGAAGCTTGCATATCACACATGCACTCAGCTCACCCCACCATCAGCCACAAGTTTATCACAGGTCATATCTTTGCGGTTGGGAATAAGTACAGTATAACCCCCTCTTCTGTATGGGAATACCCACAGAATGCAGCATGCTGAAGAGGTGTCCCATGCAGGTGTATCCCTAGCTGTAAACAGCACCCTGCCAGCATCCAGACCAATGGACAGGAACTATTGCCATTAACACCTCGCACACTTGTCCTGTCACCCCAGGGGAATCCAGTGGCTTGCAGCCTGGGAATGTAGGAGTGACAGAATGCACTGGCCTGCTACCGATGGCCTGCATCACTACCAAATGGCCTACATTCCTCTGTCAAAGGCCTGTGCCTCAACCGTAGTGCCAATGTATGTTATCTCATGGGGTCCCAACTAACAACATAACACAGTCAAGAGAACACAAATGCAAGGCCATTTTGACAAAACCCAGTAGCAAGCCCACCACGTTCTACTGCATGAACTGTGGACGAACCCCTAAATACTGCTGGGATGAAGAGACAACTATAGGGATACTTCTCAGATATTACTCGCATAATGTTAGGAAGAGGATAGAATAACAGAGTGGGGGTGTAGAAGCATGGACGTCATGGAGTGTGTGAAGTTTGAAACTCTGATGTGTGTCCATACTACCCTTGTCTGCAAACCCAGTAATGGGTGGCTACAAACCTGCTCATAAACCACAATGTGAAGGGGAGCTGACCAGATATATGTGCCCTGCCTCTGGGTATCCTGGGTGAATATGTACAGCTGAGTGTTATGGCCACAGCAGGATACGGCCATTCTGTTACATTGATATATGTACAAGAAGGGGATCCTCAGTCGCCATGGTACCAAGGTGCTGGACCATTTACACAGACCCATCAGCAAGTGTCTGCAACTACCCCTCCAAAATGGCATGAGTGTGCAAGAATATGTAGGCTGCAGACCACAATACTAGACACAGCTTCATTCATCTTGTATTTCCCAGGAAATAACTGTGAGCAAATAAGTATATCTGTCAGTAGTTGATGACATAATACATCACAGTGTAAAACATTACATATGTCTGAATATCTCTGCTAACACCAACCATATAACACAAGCAGCACAGATGCAATAGTTAAGGTATGCCACTATCTGTTGCCCATTGTGACTCCATATTGTCAACCTAGCTACAGATATCCTGCAGAAACAGGTTGCTAGCTGCAGGTGTACAACACCAAACCCTGAACTGGAGTACAACCTACCTGGAATGGATTCAAACACTCAATATAGAAGATCATACTGGGCATGCTCCTACACTTAGAGAAATGAAGTCCATGTCTGTCAACACAGTGGACTATACATATCTGTCAGTCACAGATGTCTGTGCACACACACAACACTGTACACCATCCATGCTTTGCACACACATTGGATAGGAATACTCACAAATATCCCAGGCCAACACACTATAATATATGAAATACACACACAAAGATGTGGGGAAGAGAGAGACAGACAGTGACAGGGAGATTTTCATCATGAAGCCTGCCCCACCCACCACACATCCAATTGGCCAATATCACATGATGTGCTGATGTCAATCACTGTAGAAATTGCTTTTGGTAGTTCTCAGCCCTATAGTGTCTGTGGTGCTTGTGATAAATGTGTAATCAGTAGTCATATAGAATTTATATACCCAGTCCTGTCAAATGTAAAGTTGTGCGCAACTGAGTGCATGTGTGTGTGTTTCCAGAGGAATGGTTTATGGCCCATTCACACACACTGCACTTCCCACTGCCCATGTTAGCACTCCTGCTGATTTCAGCCACCTTGAAATAACCCTCTGGCCAAGTCTCAGCCCAAAAAGCTGTGTGGCACACGCAATGTGTTTGTGATACTGTAGTGTAGAAAACTAGTTAAGCAGAAGTTCTAATCCCAGGCATGGTAACTGTGAAACTCTGTGTGTGTGGCAATGAATGATTTTGAGGCCATTCACAGTCACTACACCTCCCATTGTCCTACTTTAGCAATCCTACTGATGTCAGTCACCTTGAAATAACCCTTTGGACAATTGCCAGCTACATAAGCTCCATGGCACTTCTGAGAACCATGTAATGCTATCATGCAGCATACTCCTTTAGGCAGGAGTTCTAATCCCAGCCATGGAAACTGTGTGTGTTTGTGTGAGAGAGTTTGTGTGTCTTTGATGATACTTGATTTTATGGACATTAACACTTACTATTCTCCCCTTACCCCTCCTTTAGCACTGCTGCTGATGTTAGTCACCTTCAAAGATACCTGTGGAGATATCTCCAGCATATAAGCTCCATGGTGCTTGTGATAACTGTGTAGTACTATAGTGTAGCATACTAGTTAGGTAGGAGTTTTAATCCCTGACATGGAAACTGTGTGTGTTTGTGTGAGAGAGTGTGTGTGTCTTTGATAATACCTGATTTTATGGACATTGACACTTAATACTCTCCCCTTACCCACTCCTTTAGCACTGTTGCTGATGTTAGTCACCTTCAAATATACCTTGGCACAACTCTCCAATGTGTAAGCTCCATGGCGCGTGCCATAAATGCAGAACAATGTAGTAGCAGTAACTACATAGGTATGGGTTTGAATCTCATCTGTGGCAAGTGTATGTGTGTCTACGTCTGTACCTCAAAGATTTTGACCCCATTTATACCCAGTACACATCTCAGAGGCTGACTTTAGCAGTTCTGCAGATATCATCCACCTTAGATGTACATGTTGCCAACCCTAAGCCATGTAAGGTCAGTGGTGCATATGGTAAATGTGTAACAAAATTGTCTATAAAAATTGTTAGAGGTTTGAACCTCACCCCTGACAAATGTAAATGTGTGTGTAAGGTAAAATAATTTTTGGGATCTCTCACCCATTACATCACCCAATGCTAGTCTTTACAAGGGCTGGTAATGTTCCTCACATTATAATTACCTTGGGACAATATTCATCCTATAAACTCCTTGGTGCATGCGATAAATGGGGTACACCATAATAGCAATACACAGCTAGGTAGGAGTTTGAATCACAGCAGAGGCAAGTGTGTGCATGTGTCTGTCTGTCATCAATATCCTATGTGGAGATTGCTGTGATTGTGTAATAACAGTATCCATTGTGGGTGGGTTTTGCTAAATGATTATGTTGAGGATCTAGTATATGTCACAATGTCTACCTTACAAGGACAACAGATGTCAAATGGTTGATGTAGAGAATCCATAGCCCTACATGTGAGATTATGGATTGGTGAATAATATAGGCAACCCTTCTATTACTCAGAGTACACTCTCCACCCATGTCTTATACACAAACACACTTGACTAGGCAACAGCCACTATATTGGTAGTTCCCTGCATATTGCCTTAAAGATAGTAACCACGGTGTGATTGCAGTAGACTACATGCCTGTTGACCACAACAGTGCCACTGACATCAGAAAGTACTTTGATGTGTTACATCTCCTGATTGAGTGTGTGTTATCTAGCAAGTAAAAGGACATGGCACCCTGTTCCATCCCCGCAGTAGGCAAATAAATGTGTACAGTGGCCCTTTTGCTATGTTCCCGACTGGACACCTGCAACAACTGTAGAGTCTGCAAACGTAACCCACAAAGGGAATAACATGCCTTATACACATGCCCTGTATGGACAGACACCACTAACTCCACTGAATACCAGTATCATGCTGTCAATGTAAGTTCAAGCATGACATCAGTTACATAGCCAGGTCTCAAAAATGAGGTCAGGAATGCTACATCAGAAGATAACAATCTGTCCACACAACATGTCCAGAGACCTCAAGTACACTTCCACACATCAAAGAACATGCATGTGAGACATGTGCAGAACCCAGACACTGTCCATGTTATGGAATATAGATCACATACATGGGAAGCAGTGCACATCACTGGTCACCCACAATAGTAATCTAGATGAGTGGATGGTGAATACAATACCCACCCCTGGGGACCACGTCAGGGCCTACACCCCTGAGCCACATTGGGGACTATAGTCATGTGGTCTGATGGCAATATATTCCCTTTGCCTAGCCTTGTACAGCCTTCAGGCCCATTCACCTACTATGAAGCAATGAACCTATGGATCTCAGTTCAGCAAGTGTGTGTGTGTGTGTGTGTGTGTGTGTGTGTGTGTGTGTGTGTGTGTGTGTGTGTGTGTGTGTGTGTGTGTGGAGATGAATGATTTTGAAGCCATTCACACTCACTACACCTCCCATTGACCTACTTTAGCACATCTGCTGATGTCAGTCACCTTGAAATAACCCTTTGGCCATGTTTTAGTCCTATAAGCTCTGTGGCACTTGTGATAACTGCGTAATACTGTAGTGTAGCAAACTAGTTAGGTAGGAGTCCTAATCCTGATCCTGCCAACTGTGATAATGTGTGTGTTTCTGTGAGAGAATTTGTGTGTGTGTGTCTGTGTTGACACCTGATTTTGTGATCATTCACACTTTCTACACTCGCCTTACCCCTCCTTTAGCACTGCTGCTGATTTTATTCACCTTCAAAGATACCTTTGGACAGCTTTCCAACATGTAAATTCCTTGGCGCGGGCAATAACTGCATAACACTGTAATAGCAATACATAGTCAGGTAGGGTTTGAAACTCAGTACTGGTAAGTGTGTGTTTGTCATCAGTATCCTCTTTCAGTGATTGTGTAATGATAGGATCCACTACAGTGTGGATTTTGCTACATCATTATATTGAGGACCTATATGTCCCAATGTCCAAATTACAAGGCCAACAGTTTTCAAACACTGTAGAGGTTGTTGTAGACAATCCACAGCCATAAATGTGCACAGCCATGTGCAATTACTATGTGACAGTATGGATTAATAAACAATATAGGCAACCATTATAATACCCAGATGCCACTCTCCACCCATGGATCATACACAAACACGCTTGGCTCTTACTCCCTTCCTTTCTTTCTCTCTCTCTCTGTCTCTCTCTCTCTCTCTCTCTCTCTCTCTCTGTCGGTCTCTCTCTGTCTGTCTCTTTTGCTCTCTCTCTCTCTGTCTGTCTCTCTGTCTCTGTCTTTCTCTCTGTCTCTCTGTCTCTCTATCTCTGTCTCTTTCTCTCTGGTGGATGTGGAAAAGTACATCTGTTTTGCATAGGCAGCAGCTTGACTTTTTTAGGTAATGTTCATGATCAGCTGATGGCCTGTGCACGAATTGGAGTCCCCCACTTGCTAATTGCATGTGGAACAGCTGTGGTATCATTCCTATAGCCAATTGCATGGAAACACACTCCTATAAATAAGCACTTCATGTGGGTGTTGGCCCTTTTCCTTCACTGTGAGCAGGACTTCATGTGGGTGTGTGACAAACAGCATCATAGAGGGTAGTTAGAAATACCTCTTACAACATACACTGGAGACAGGCCTTCAAACAGGTGGGGTATGTTCCAGACATGGGGACAGAATATAAGTATTGCTGTTCTACATTTGAAGTAATGTTGGTTTAACAGGGATTGCATGGATATGGCTGTTCTACATGATTTAAAGTTTGGCATGACAGTGTTAGGTGGTTGAGGAAACTCTCACCTGCAGGGCTATCTGCAGACTGGCCAGTGTCTGGAGTCTTACATGTGCTGTGTTACTCACACATTTCCTATCTTTAGAAATGCAGTAGCATACTCTGATTGCAGTCAGTACATGGTGACATCCATGTGTGTTACTGACTTCATAGCCCTCAGAAGAGATATGTCACAACAAACCCTGTTACACCAGGAGTGTTCTCAGTTTATCACAGTAATATGTCAATATTGGCCCTATGTTTGTGCCTCTGTCCCCCAAGTCTGTCACCCTTTGTCCATATGTCATGCATTAAGAGGTGCATATGTACAGTATATCATTATTTACTTACATCATTCCTGATAACAAGCCAGTGATATATCAGATTCCTAGACATGTTATGTATAGTAGGCCTTATATTTGAGGACAAAACCTGGACATTCTGTTGTAATCTGTACAGTAGTGAGGTCTGTGTACTTATGGTGATTGTTGACAGAGTGTCAGTATTGTGTAGCAGTGTATTGTGAATATGTTACTTGGCCTGTGTACACACTGTGGTAGACGTCAGTGTTCTTGGTCCTGTTCTATCTGACGTTGCATGTTGTTCCAGTTTCTGGCACTCTATCAGTGTATATGTTTGTAGGGCCAGACTGAGACATGTCCCATACCACAGTCAGGCATCAGACTACACTGTGAATTGGGCCAGTATATGTAGGGTTAGTGTGTGAGTGGCAAATATGAGGATGGTTTTGTTCACACAGTCCATATACCATTCTATTAATTAGGCTTAAAATAATGTGACTGTGACTGTGTGTTGAGATTGGTTGTGGGTATGCACTTTCACACTGGTTGCTGTTACTCCATGCTGTTACATGCCTGTAGTGCCTGCTATATTTGCAAGTACATGTGTATTTCCCCATAGGAAACTTGGGTCAGTGTTGTGGCAGTCTGCCTGTAGTTTCCACAGTGCTTTGTGACATGTCTATCAGCTCGGTGTATTTACCTAGTGTGATGTTATGTCCAGATATTTGCCAGCTGTACTGTTGCCTGGCCACCATATGTGTTGCCTATTTCTGAAAAAGCAGTGGGATGCTGTGAAGATGTATGTCACTAACTAGTGGGAAGTATGTGGGCTTGGGACCTCTGCTCCTCTGGTTAATATGTGTTAGGACAGACAGGAGGGTGTGAACACATCAACTGTGTGAGCTTATCTGTTCCAGTATTTGTGTGATATCCCCATTTACATGGCTGTAATCATCCCCTTTGTTGGGCTTGGTCCACACATCTTGCACTAAGGAGTTCTGTGTATACCTCTGGACTGACCAGATTGTTTCAGACTGTCCATGTTTATTGGTCATATTTCTGCTGTATTCCACAAGATCATTACTGTGATTTATGTGTTACTTCAGTATGATGATTTGATGATGTCTGTCAGTAACTGATGGTGTACATGTCAGTATCAGAAGTGAATTTCTGCCACCGTGTCTGTTGACACAACCCCTGTTACTGTAGCAACATTCTACATGTATACCTGCAATACTTACATTACATTCCCTTGCACTAAGAGGTTGTGACTTATGGTGCTGAGGTATGACTCCACTACATGTTATGGGCATATGTTTTATAAATATATATATATATATATATATATATATATATATATATATATATATATATATATATATATATATATACATTTATTTATTTCAGTTTGATGATGGGGGTGGGGTCCACTGGGCTCAGGAGCCCATTTTCAGTGGAGGCCCGGGCAGAAAAGCTCCACATTACATAGTAAACATTACATTTTCAGATTAAAATTACAATTTAAGATGCAGATACATTAAGATAAGCAAATTACAGTTAATATTGAGGATGCAGATACATTATAAAATCAGAGGCATGCCTATCAGTGTCAGATGTCTATCTGTCAAAACATTCATCCTAATGCATAACCTGTTGGGTAGCTAATTTCTGTTTGTCCTTTGTACAGATGTGCAGATGTCAGGTATCCATCTTGGCTGCTTACAGGCAATCTATGATTGACTGATGCTGACATGTCTGCCCAGCTGTGTTATGAATGCCACAGCTAGGAAACCCCACCCTGTATGCACCACATGCCATTGATACTTCAACCAGATTACCACAGTCAACAGAACATGCTTGGGTACAGGTCTCTAATCCAGACATTGGCCATGTTATGCAATATATGTTGCATACATGTCAATTAGAGCACCTCACTGGCCCTCTGCAAGAGAAAACCAGATGATTGGATGTTGAATTTAACTGTCACCCTGGGGAGCACTCAAGTGGCATTGGTTGATAGATGGCCTGGTGACAAATGTCAGGTGGCATGATACCAGTGTACCCACATCCCCTAATCTTCTCATCTCTCCATGGACATTAGCCTGGTACACACCTAGGAACAACTGCACCTATGGAACCCAGTACTGACAAATGTGTCAGTGTGCATTACTGAAAATAACAGTGTCTGTGTGTTTATAAACTTGTAGTTGACAATACTCTGAGGGTCTTCTCACCCACTACACCCCCATTGCCATATGTAGAAATGGCTGCTGCTGTAATTGATGTCAAATGTACCTTGTTACACTCTTCATCCTATCGACTACCTGGAGTTTGCAGTACCAGCATAACACTGTTCTACAAATGGGTAGATAGGCGTGGGTTACCCTCTGAGTCCTGACAAGTGTATGTGTGTGAGTGTGCATATTTGTAGGAGACAGGATTCTGAGGCCACATTCTCCAAATACAATAAACCTTGCCATACGTTATAAAGGATAGTGGTGCTTCTGACATTAGGAGAGCCATGACAAACCCTCACCCTACTATCCCTGTGGCATGTGCAATAAATGCATATCTCTGTAGTAGCACTGATCAGATAGACAAGGGTTTGTATTGCAGTCCTGGTCAATGTGTGATTGTGGGTATGTCAGAGCATTATCATGGATTTCAGTGAGTACAATATCCAATGTGTGGTGTGGGTGCTGGGTAAACTGTCTTTACACCATAGTACTCCCAGTACATGTCTCAAGGTCCACTGTATAAGGACCGCTGTCACCATCACATATAAAGGTAACTGATTACACTATCCAGCCCAATGATGCATGTGCTTTGTGGAAAATCTCTGTAACAGAATGGACTCACTGACAGGGTAATTAGCACTGCTAAACCCAGGTCTGTCAAATGTGTCTATGACTGTATGTGTTTGTCAATGTGTATATGACAGTATGTCACACAATGTATTGTTCATTATCACCCAGTACATCCCCATTACCATACTGTACAAGGCCTGGTGATGTTCTTCACTTAGCAGGAAACTCGGGACACACCTCACCTTAAAAGCTCTGTGGTGTGTGCAATTAAAGCCAAACACATTAGTAGCAATAAGTACCTAGGTAGGGGTTCTACTCTCAGTGCTGCCAAGTAAGTGTGCGTGTGTATGTGAAGGGATCTATTTCAGTTTGCAGAAAATATATGTCCCAGGAGATCATTTGTCTGAGAATTAACTGGCTAAAGGTAACATTTCAAAGCAATCATCTTGAGGAAATGCATTTAAGTAAAACTAGTAGTGGATGTGCAAATGCCCTCTTCCCCACTGTACAGCTGTACAGAGATACAGGAGTTGGTATATATACATGGGTGTGGTTGTTGTGGCCACAGCCATCCATATTGGGGCTATTGTTGTGGGTATCCCCCCGCTTAGTGTGCTGTTGTACTGTACAGTTTATGTTAACAGGTTAAGTAGTTGTTAATCACACTATGTGTGGTTCTACACCACCCCACACCCACCAAAGTGGTGGGCTGTGTCACCCACACCAACACACCTATGTTTACCAACTCCAGGATTGCACTACATTGGGGAAGAGGTCATATACCCTGCACGTACCATCATCAATTACATTAAACTGGCGAACTGATTATTTCCTGATGTTTTGGAAATTTAGTCTGGGTGGAATTACATAGGCCAAAATGAGTTCACTGCAAAATGAAGTACATCCATGTGAACAGTATTCTCTGTGTATTGCATCAACACCAAAGCCTCTTTGTGTGTGTGTGTGTGTGTGTGTGTGTGTGTGTGTGTGTGTGTGTGTGTGTGTGTGTTATTCATGGATATTTGGTATGTGCCACCCAGTACACTCACAATTGCCCACTGTAGAAGAGCTGCTGACATCAGCCACCATGCACTCACCTGTATACACCACTCAGACCTATCAGCCATGTGGCACATGCAGTAACTGTTATACAGACCTGTTACCTGTGTTCAGCTGTACCCAGGATATGACACAGTCAATGTGTCACCACAGTGCTACACCCCTTGTAGGACAGGACAGCAGACCAACATCCTGCTGACATATAGACACCTAGAACACAAACTGAATACATTATGGAGACCACAATCAGTCAGTGTTAATAACAGCTATAATACATCATGGCTGGAAAGCTACACACCCTGATGTGTAAGTATTAATCATTCCAACTGAAAACACATTAAACAGCATTCCATTGCCAAACCTTAGGACATTCACCCTGTGCATCAGAACTATATCAGCATATCCTTGCATCGATGGTATGGATGACAGGGATGTTGCACAGGTGTCATCATATGCGTAGGGTGTGTTGCAGGTTTGGCAGAGGCCTAGGCTGAGCCATTTGGTTGACATCATGTGTGTGAGTTAGGGGATTTTTTTATTAAAAGGGCTGTGCAGATGTGGTGTGTGTAGGTATGGAGGTGCCCTAGCTGTGTTGGTGAAGTATGTGTGTATGTATGCACACATATCTGCCATGTGGCTGTCCTTTACAGGGGCTTGTTGGACAGCTGCAGACCATACATGGCAGCATGTACAGGTCACTGTTTCTGGCCATGGACATGGGAACTGTGCCTGCCAGGGGTTTCATGGGCACTACCAGGCAGAAGACCAGATATGTTAATCTCCCCTGATGATGACAATTGTCCACTGGATCTGCATTCCTGTTGGGACTGGCCAGGACCATGTTCACGTGGCCTGCTGCAGGGCGGTGTAGACAGCAACCCCCCTGCAGTGCTGGTACTGCCACTACGGGAGTGGCCGTGAGTAGTTGCATGTCAACATAGACCTCCACCCATTGGTGTTTCTGACCTCCATCCATGTGGCCACCACCCTACTCCCACCACATGCTCTACCACAGACACCACACAGTCAAGGATTCCCACCACCTCACCCAGACATCTATCCAGGACCTCTACAAAATAACGGTGGGCACTTGCAAGATCATGGATGTTGTGAAGTACAGCAGAATGAGTAGCCTTCTGGAGCCTCAGACTCTCTCTGATGTAACATTCCATATGTGCCTGTGCCTCCATGATGGCCTGAAGCATGCATCTGGTGACACATGCTGTGGCACTTCTGTCAGGGACATGATGGTCAGCAGCCCTCCTATGAGCACCCCTGTACATCTGCCTGTGTGGTACCTCACTGGTCATCTGGCTGTGGCTGCTGTACAGACACACTTGCCATAGTCCCCACACTGTCCTGTCCCATGCCACCACCCACCAACTGTCCCTCATCTATGGCCACTGGTGATGGGGTATGTATGGGCATTGAGACTGTGTGCGGGGATGGGGTGGATAAAAGTGGGATGTCAACTGATGGCACAGCTTCAGCCCCTGACAACCCTACCTGTGCCTCACCATGCCCATCATCATTGTCAGAGTCTGTATGGACACTAACATCAGTTTGCCTGCAGGAGGGACTCTGACCCACCTCGCCACCTGTGAGGGGTAAACAAAAAATGTAATTTAAGACCTGTACATTATGGTTTACCTCTATACACACACACATACAGACACACACACACACACACACACACACACACACACACACACACACACACACACACACACACACACACACACACACACACACACACACTTACAGGTGAGGTGGGACAAAGATATTACACAGACCTCTCATTACCCAAGAATCAACATGCATGACATATGGCATTCAGCAGCATGCAAAAAGAAAAAAATGCAAAACTAAACCACTGAAAAAATAATCAAAAGCCATCCGTGGTACAAGGCCCAGAGAGTTTAAGGTTGGAAGAACTGGAATTACTCTGTCAGATGAAACTAGATGCATACAAGTTCCCTGGTCTGAATGACTGTTGTTCAATCAAATGCATTTTAAAGTTAAAGAGTTTGGCAAGGTAAATTTGAAGATTTATTTAAATCCACTTAGAATGCGTATAGAAAACAATGGGTACAATATTTCCTTTAAATATAAACATAACATCAAGGGAACATCAAATCCAATATTTGAGAGCCATCAGTTAGTGAAACTTGGGTATAACATTTTAAGAGAGTTTGTGACATCAGGTTATGTACCCATAGATTAATTATAATGACCTAAATGGTCTTTAATTTGTCATTTCAAACAGAAGTCATGGATTAAATATTAGAAAGGTCGGATATATTGATCGGGAACTAGAAGTAACCTATTTGTCATTTATTTCCTTTAGAAACAACCAATAGTTTAATAGCTTATAAAATAATTGTATCTTAAACTTTATTACCTGCCACTGCGTTACCTTCCAGCATCCCGTATAGACTGTCACTTTAAGATGTATAAATGAGTTAGACAGCATAGAGAGTACTCGTGGTTTATGCATTTATGTCCTGTGTTTGCCGTGTCCAGATGAAAGTCCGGTATGCTAAAGCTCTATTGTATAAAGCTTTTATATGATGGTAACTACATTTGCTGATATTTAGTCAAGTTAGTTTGCTGTATTTACAATATATTTGTGAGTTCGTCAACCTGTGTTTTTTAATTCATCCATTTTAGAGCTTGTGAATGAAGACAATGGGTGGGAACTTATAAATAAGCTAGACAACACCGAGTGTTATTGTGGTTCATGCATATATACTTTCTGCTTGTTGTGTTTAGATACAAAGGTTCAGTATGCTAAAAGTTTTATTGTCAAATGTTTTTTATGTAATGTCAACAATAGTGTTGACATCTAGTCAAGCTTGCTCATTGCAATGTAATGTTTTCGGGTGTTTGGTAACCCATTTCTTAACTTAACTTACTTCAGTGTCTGTGAATGAAGTTAATGGGCTGGGACCTATGATGTAGATAATTAATTATTCACTATCTTCCTGTTGATAGGGAATTGATCATCAAGTGATTTTTTTAGAGTATGTTTTAAACAAAATGTTTTTTACTTATTTTTTTGTCTGAGGAAGTTTGTCCTTAGCATCGAGTTTTTGCAGTTTCGTTCTTGCACCTTGGATGGTGTTTGGTTATATTTACTCAACAGCATACACTGCAGCCATACTCAATCCTTGTTACCAACATTATACATCTCTGTGATGCATGAGTTGTGTTAGTACGTGATGCCCCTTCCCCTAGAACACACTGCACCCATGTACACAGTATTGCTGTGCACCTGTACAGCACACTGGCATGTACTGTGCACCATACCTCACGAGTGTACACAACATTGCTGAATGAGTATATGTGTGGCAATTATGTTTGCTCTGTTGCTCACAGCCCCTATGTGTTTTTCTGATACATACCTGAGATGATATGAAGATTGATGTCAATAGTTAATGCCTGACCTCTGATTTGCAGATCTCATCATCAGCAGTGCATGTATGAGCAATAAAATCCGAACACACTGACAACCTTCAAAGCTTAATGTGAATATGAGGAGTGTACACACCCTTGTTGTCATGCCAGCCTCTTCCATGATATGCAATGGGGCCACACTACTACATATGTTAACATTACACACACCTGATATGTGACAGAAGACCTATGCAATCCAATGCAGTATCAAACAAATGTGTAAGTCGTGCAGATGCTGAATGAGATGCATACAATATGTGGGTTGCATAAGTGTGCACACCCTTAACACAATGGTTTGTTGCAGCACCTGTTACGTGAACTACAGCAGTCACTGTTCCTGCAAGGAGTATACTAGCATGGCCCATCTTCACTTGCCATTATTTGGTCACTCCGCCCAACAAATTGGGTCTATGTTAAAACAACGAAAAGTGTAAATATTGAACACTCGGATGAGCGAAAATGCATATAATCGAAATTGCTATTGTGGGGGGCTGTACCCCATACACCCCCCATTAAAAATATATTCCAACTCTGAGATTGCACTACAGTGAGGAAAGGGTAAATTTTTTAATCTTCACTGTACCGCGATCTCACAATATTGATGTCGCTTACCTGCGTTTTCGCTCACCCGAGCATTCGATATTTACACTTTTCGTTCTTTTAACATAGAACCTACAAATCTCCCCCAACTCTGCCGGATTGCAAGGTCAGCTCATGTGCACAGCCCTTGTAGGTCACACAGTGCCTTCACTATTGCTGTGGAGTCAGGGTTATGTCTGGCACAATTTATGACCTTAACACTGTTCAAATACAGCCATTATTAATGAGTTTTGGATGTATGCTTCAGTTCACTGTTGTGTTTCAGGATGAGACCCCTCCCCATCCTCAGCCTTATTGCAGATGCTTGACAAATATGGGCCACACATGAGTGTTATTATTCAGTGTTAAAAATTCTGAGCGTCATGTCTACTGGCCTAGTTCCTGCTAATGAACAACAAACCTAAAGGTGTACACTGGCACCAGCAAGGTAAAAATGGGGATGGTGGCCCTGAGATGGAGTGAGGTGTTGCTTGTGCACCACATGTGTCTTTATGAATACTGTCTGTACGTTTCAGTCTTGGTCTCATGACACCATTACACATTGCAACACATGCCTTTGGGAGACCTGATATTATGCATATGCTACCTGTACAGAGCCCTGGGTGATGTTTCCTGTGGAACAACTCTTCTGTCTGATTACCCTAACCCATAGGCCACACTTATGCAGATTCCAGGTGATTGTCGACACAGGCAATACTTGCTAGACATTCCTGCAAGTCCCTCAGTGTTGCTGCATGTTTCTGGACAGCCTCCATGACCAGTTTGCAACATGTGCTGTCATCTGTTTTGGATGGGTATCTGTTTATTTTCTACATTAATGTTGCCCCATACTTCATACACACATACATGACTGTCTGCATTGTTTTCCATAGTATATGCAATGGTGAGGTAAGGATACTTTTCCCACTCCTGAGTGCTACCTTTCTGATATGGGATCCATTTCATGGTTTGTAAGATGTGTGCAAGCCATGGCTGCCTCTGTTGCAGGTGAGTGGACAAATGTCATGGACATACTTCTTGGACAGCAGACCATTACTTGGTGTGACACTGAGGCCCTGTACTTGATGGAAGGTGTGTACTCAAGAAGAGTGAATGCTGTCAGTACCTCACAAGCTGCTTCCACAATATGTTATTTGGAGTGTGTGCACACATATGCTTCCAGTGTTTGCTAAGATATGTATTCCTCATATTTGTTATCCTAACATAGGATTCCATATTACACATTCATTGCTCATGTGAGGATCACATTACAGGTTGTAAAAGGTGTGGAATGTGGTATTGTGATTTGCCATTGTTTAGATGAGGAACAGTTGCCATTGTAATAGTGGTGTTTACACTGTTGTAGCCACTGTATAAGGGCAATGTTTCAGACATGTCCCTACTGTAGGCCATTTGTCCCACCATTATGTTCTTCTCTGTCCACACATCTTGCACTGACAGGATGTTAGGTATACTGCGGGACTCTTACATACCCTTCAGATATGCCACCATGGTGACCACTGTGATGCAGTGCAGTTAACAGCAACAATAAGTGAAAATGTACAGCATACATTATGGGTAGGTGTATTAAATGTGTGCATGGCAAATAGCATGGCCATAACATGGCCGGTGTATTGACAAACCTGAACAAAACAACTCCATACTCGCCAGCTACAGGCTGCTGCCCCAGTTGTATACCAGAGGGACCTAAATAGTTGTATGAGAGACATAATGTCAGTAGCCACACCTGTGGCATTGGTACAGGGTGGGAGCAGCATTTTAGCACATCAACAGTACAACAGTACAAACCCACAATACTAGAGATTATGCACATCTGTTCATTACTACATTGCAGCAACAGACAATCTCATTTGACATATGCATGTAGATAATTTACAGATGAAAATAGATAAGCAACAGTGGTCTACTAATGTGCCCTGGGACCTTACCTGCACACTCCTCATCCATTGTGTGGGTGGCACCCACCTCCACAATGCTGTCTTCAGCTTGCTGGCTTGGCTGGTGGGCGGGTGCCCCAAGGCTGGCAAGGAGCTCCTCAACATATGTCAGTGGGGGCTGGATGGCATGACCACCACCTGTGGCTAGCTGGTCCCTCCTAACTGCAGTGGCATGCTGATGGGTGTGGTGGATCAGATCAGTGCAGCAATGACACACCTGCTCATAACTGCGATTGTGCGGTTGTGCAGGCCAACTTCTTTTACCCTGTGGATGAGCTTGTTCCACAGTGCGGTCCTCTCCTGCAGATCCTGGGCCCTGTGCCTGAAGAGGATGGCATGATGGACTACGAGGAACTGGATTATAGCATAATTTTTCCAGGGGTGTGTATGCAGGCAGGCATTCCTGGGACATTGTACCTGGAAGACATAAAGAGGAAAAAAGGTCAGAGTACCTCATACAGTTGTCCATGTGCACATCAACAGTGGGTATTACTATAGCAATAACCCATGCCTGGGTGTGGGTAATGCTGGATTTACCCATGGTTGGCATGGTTTGGTCACGAGGGTGAAGCCCGAGTGGCCAAACAAAGCCAATCATGGGTAAATCCAGCATTACCCACACCCAGAAGTGGGTTATTGCTATTATACAATGACATTATTTAAGAAAAAAAATAATTACTTTTCTTAAATAATGGCATTGTATAATGCCTCCTTGCTGCCCTTCTACAGCTGTCTGGTATTCTGCAGCAGTTCTGATGTACTGCGCATGCGTATGCCTATGCAGTACATCAGAGCTGTGGGCAAAAGCAATGGAGAAAGCAAGATCTCCGTTGCTTTTTGCAAACTGTTTTTGCTATGTTAAATGGGTTTAACATAGTGAGACAGCTTTAAAAAAAAGCAACAGAGAATCTCCGTTGCTTTTTTTAAAGTTGTCTCGGTATGTTAAATCCATTTAACATAGCGAGACAGTTTTGAAAAAACAAATGTAGAAAGCAAGATCTCCGTTGCTTTTTACAAACTGTTTCGCTATGTTAAATGGGTTTAACATAGCGAGACAGCTTTAAAAAAAGCAACAGAGAATCTCCGTTGCTTTTTTTAAAGCTGTCTCGGTATGTTAAACCCATTTAACATAGCGAGACAGTTTTGAAAAAAGCAACGGAGAAAGCAAGATCTCCGTTGCTTTTTACAAACAGTCTCACTATGTTAAAGGAGTTTAACATAGCGAGACAGCTTTAAAAAAGCAACGGAGAATCTCCGTTGCTTTTTTAAAGCTGTCTCACTATGTTAAACTCGTTTAACATAGCTTAAACAGTGAAAAGAGTTGTAGTAATGGAAAAGTCCGGAGACGGACCTTTTTCCATTACTATAACTCTGATTTACAACGTGCACACTGACCAATCAGCGTGCACATTTTTGAATATTAATGGGGGGGGGGGAGTTGTATAATTGTAAATAATCCAGACTATACCATAACACTGTAAGCTATCATAGCTTGTAAATCTTGCATTACACTCCTGGCCCTGACCTGTCCAGTTTCCCCCAGTGTTGGACACTTAATAGCATAATCCACTACACACCATTAATTTCTGTGTTGAGGGATGACAGTGACCATCTTCCATGTGGATGGTGTATGGATGGTAGCACGAGTGTGTTTGACTGTAGTGTGTAATGGGACTGTGAGCACATGCCTGTGTTCATGTAGGAAGCAAACTGTGATGTTCTCATGCCTCATGGAGACTTGCTGTTGTTGCCATCAGTTGGCATTATGTCCATGTTCACCACTGATGTGGGCAGGAGTGTGGGTGATGTGCATATCCCCCTGTACTACTGTTGTGGACAGGGTGCCACTGTTCCTGCCTATTCTGTCTGATGCAGGTTACCTGTATCCATAGCATGTGTGTATGAGGTGTGCTTTACCCCCTGTACAAGTTGACTTGTGTTACTGGCTCTGAGACCGCGTACATATATGGAGACATGGTTGGAATTGGCCTTGGTGGTTTGGATATGTCTGATTTCTAGTCATAGTCAGCCTAACAGGAAGTCACCTGTGAACATACATGCTTGCTCAGATAGAGGTGCACTTGCTTCCAAGTTGTGGTCTGCACCTATGTGTCCATGCACAGCCACTATAGCAACCAATTACATGCTTTGTGTCTTGGTGGTGTCCACCAAGGGGGATTACTCTATTGTTGGTGCAGGATGGCTGTACAGGTAAGTTACTGCTGATTCCATATAGCTACAGTGGATATGAAGTGTACATACCCCTGTTACAATGCATGGTATTTGTGCAATTGGAACATGACCCCACAAAAGTACATGTCAACATAATCCCCACCTGTGATGTGTTCTATAGCCTGCTCATTTCAGTAGAGAACATAACAACCTGCCCTGTGGAAACATATAGCTTCATAGGTGTATACTAGGCTAATGGCCCTGGAGCCTTTACAAGCCTAGCCCTTGGGATTACCCTGGCATCCTGCCACCAGACCTTAGTTCCCAGTGCCTCTGTTGAGTAAAGCCACTGGAGTGATCCCTGTGGTGAATTTTCTATTTCCCATCCACTCATCAAGACTTCTATTGAAGAGGGCCAGTGAAGTGCTCTGCTTGACATGTATGGGAAGTCTATTCCATAGCATGGGCAGTCTCTGGGTTATGGACCTGTCCCTCCAGCATATGGGAAGTAATATTCAGTACAGTATGCCAGCTGAATGTGTGCACACCCTTACACTGCCATCCATTTGTCTTTGTTTGTACTCTAATGTCATATCACATCTTCACTTGGCAATAGTTGCTCACCTTCCATGAAATAGCTTTGTTTCTTTTTCAATAGAGTTATACAGGTTATGGGTCACATTTGAGGTGAGAAACATTTTGACATGACTTCCTGTGGTCTCACTGGCATACAGCATACAGACCTGGCATTCTAACAGGGGTTTATACACTTTGATATCCAGTGTATATGGGTGTTGATATAGCTGTTAGTGGTAGGCATGGACAGTGGGTCATAACACAGTTGTACACTTCTCTGATTACTACATGATAAGCATGCCTACTATAGTACCCATATCAGTGTCATGGCAATGCAACAATCAGTAGCAGTACACATTTTATTTTGTTGTATGCAGTGACAGTGATATTACACATGTGCAACATACACATCCTATTTTCTGGTCTGCTTGTGACCCATGTTATTACTTTTGTAACTTTCCGCTGAACATACGCATACATACACATGATCTGGGTATACCTGGTACACATTTGTGTTCTATGTCATTATGGCACACTGTATTTACAGTCTTGCAGCTTAATCATACGTCTCAGCCTGTTATACCAAGACTTCTGGTCATTGGTCCACCTCACTGGGTGACAACACAGGGAAGTCAATTTTGATAACGTATCAATATACCTGCCATAACACAAGTATATGTGTAAGTGACTACAGATATCTGTCACAACTGTGAGCTTTGTCCAGAAGAACACTGTACAGTTGAATGTTGTTAATTCAATATGTCACATGCAGTTTAACACACACATCTGCAACAGTGCTTTACTATGCTCATGCCCTATATAGGTATCCTAGATTTACAATGCAATCATGTACAATACTCATATTCACATGTAACATATGGATATGGGCAACATCCCATTAACTGGCCTAGCAGTGGCACAGACATGACTGTTTGACAGACACTCTAGTGGTTGCCATATGTGAGCTGTCCTTTCCCAGGGTGTGTCAGGCTCCTCAGCTGTGACCCAACATATCAGCCTCTTAGAACATCACATGTGGACAAACCCTAACATTAGGGGGGATATATAGGAACAGATCATAGATATGCCTATTACAAACCTATGAAGTTTGTGCATGATGCATTTCACATTACCATGACTATTCTGAAGGTGGTGGGATCTGAAACTCATGTGTCTGTCATGACTTTATTACTTCCACCTTCAGCTATTTGCCAGAGTAATATAAATGTTTGGAGGAAAAGAACAAACACTATTATAGCTAACTCTTGACATTCTGTGAAGATCTGCACAGTTGACAGGTATTTCCCACTGCAGACAGAGCTGGATGCTATGTCCATAGCATTTGTTCAGCAGAACATCATTACAGCAAGTATTGATGGCACATATACATCTTTCATAACCATCTATCCCATTTTTACAACCCAATTACTACATTCAATTACATGCTTACATGTTGCACATACCTAGTTTATCTTCAGGTTCCTTTTGTGAACAGGATATCTTCCTGTTTCATAATTCAAGGTATTATTTTTTATTTTTGTTGGTATGTGTGCGTGTGTCTCTCTCTCTTCTCCACTACTGGAATTGAGCTTATCTGAGTAGGTTAAAGCATGGCTTTTGTAGATGATGCTCATGTTCAGGTGATGGTCTCTGCACCAATTGCTGTTCCCTACTTGCTAATTGTATGCAGGCAGCTGTGTAGGTCTTCCAATAGCCAATGTCATAGCAACCCACTACTATAAATAACTACATCATGTGGGTGTTGTCCCTTTACCTTTCCTGCATGGAAGACATCCTTCCTGTGTGTGGGCTGGGGTGTTACAGACAGCAGGTAGCTCTACCTCTTACAACAGGACTTATGGACACAGGCCAACTACATGTTTGTATAAGGTTACAGACCTAGGGACAGTGTGTGAGTATTGCTGTTATATGCATTGAATACTGCTAGTTTTACATGGTTTGTGTGTACATGCTAGTTTTGCATGGAATACAGTCTGTCTGCATAGCTCTCAACTGTGGGCCTATCCACATGATGGCCAGAGGATTGGCTGTTATGTTTTGTCTGTTCCCCACACAGGTCTTGTCCCTGACATATCAGTGGCATTCTCTCCGTTGATTGCTATCAGCACATGGCAACATCCATTTGTGTTTCTGACTTCATATCCCCGAGTAAGGGTATGTTGCAACCAATCCTGTAACACCAGGAACTTTCACAGTGTATAACAGCAATATTTAAAATATGGCCCTGTGTTTCAGCCTCTGTCCTCCACCTCTATACCAGGCTTTGTCCAGATGTCATGCAGTAAGAGGTTGATAGGTAATGGTCTATCATTATTGAGTGCTGACATTCCTGCTATGACTCCAGTGATGTGGACTCCCACACAAGTTGTAGGATAGGGTCCATATATATGAGGGCTACAGCTGTACATAACATGTGTGTCCATGTACAGTCTGGAGGTCAGTGTATGGAGAACACTGTTATATGCCCTTGTAAGACATTTTATGGGGGAGGGGTATTAAATGTATTTAACCTAGGCTGTTACAGCATGTGAGGTATATCAGTAATAAGAAACATTAAGGTATATGGCTGTACATTTTCATATGTTTCACCATGGGAACAGTGGTGGGCTAGAACTTACTATCTTGCACACAGTTCTGTTTGTCAGTGTGACAGTGACGTTTTAAGTTAAGCATTGTTATGTAATGGATACATTTACATTGTGACAACTGATACTTTCCCCCCTAGGGGGCTGAGTAGAAAGTGTAATTGGAGACTGTTGAACTACATCTGTAATTAAGTGTTGCTTGATTCTTATCTTCAAGGCAAGTGTGTTTTTCACTGTTGTACTACTTGAAGACTTTAGCCTATACAGCAAAGTATGTTATGTTTTGCAGATTACTGTATCATAGAGAGTTGCATTAATCGATTATGTGTTTCAAACTCCTAAATTGTATAGGAAATGACATAAACAACTGAAATAATACACAAATAAACATTTATATGTATGCAAACTGTGTGTGGTGTCATGTCCTTTGCATTGTGTGTGGTTATATGTTTCATGCAATAATTCTCATTTGTAGGAAAGAATCAGACACTGGCCATTTGAAAAGGTGGCAACTGTAGGAATAATGGCCGTTTGATATGCTGTGCACCCTCTATATATACTCTCTTTAAATATATCTATAAGTATATATATATATATATATATATATATATATATATATATATATATATATATATGTGTGTGTGTGTGTGTGTGTGTGTGTGTGTGTATGTATCATTGGAATGTCCTGGGCATCTTGGGTCAATGTTGCAATTGCCTCATGTACAAAGACAACCCTCTCCTCCTACCACCCAACACTACAACCTGTGAGAGATGCACTTATCTAGCCAAACTGGAGGTAAAGCTCTCTCCAACCAAGACTGAACTTGACAGTCAAGAGGAGAAGGTAAACACTTGCACCACACCACACTCATCACATAGCCCCACTAAACCTACACCACCAACATCCACACACAGAAACACAAAAACTTTCATGGAGGCTCTCAATAATAATCAGCTCAAGCAACAGAGACCTCTAAAGCAGAAACGCAAGCAACCTCCACCCCCAACACAACCCAAATGACACATAGCCCACAGACTCAGTGTGTCACTCAACCACAGCCCATAAGGCAAATCAACGTACACAATGCACTAGTCATAGGTGACTCTATAGTCAGGCACACTGATGTCCCACTCACCAGGCTAAACAAGGAGAAGGTTACTGTCAGCTGCCTGTCAGGTGCCAGGATCTGCCACATAACCCATGCACTCAGGTCACTCCACAACAAGTACAAATATGACTCTGTCATTGTCCATGTTGGTGTGAATGACCTGAGATGTACCTCCCTGGACTACATGAAAAGAGACATGGAAGAGCTCTCAGATCTTGTAGCCCAGGCAGGTATGACCCTAACCCTGAGTAGCATCCTGCCATCACCCAAAATGATACCGCAGTACAAGGGCAAAATGATTGACTTCAACAATTGGTTAAGCTTCTGGTGTCATTCTAAGGGGATCCAGCATCTGTTTGCCTGGGACGATATGCTTTGCCAGAGATGGCCTGCACCTGTCACCACTGGGATTCCAGATACTGGTTAAGGCTCTAGCTGCCCCTATAGTGCCTTTTTTAGGCAAGGTTCAAATGACAAATTCACCACAGAAACAGGAACAGGGAAACAAAAACTGAGGGTAATGCTATTCAATGATAGAAGTCTAAATCTCATAATGCACTCCCTTGAGGCAATCCTTAAAATGGAGAACATCAATATCTGTTTAGTGACTGATACCTGGTTCGAGGATCCAGAGAGCACCCCTGCATTACCAGGCTATAGCTCATACCACACTTTTCGGCCATCTAACCTGGACTGTAACACCAAAGGCGGAGGTGTGTCCATATTTATTAAGGATATCCACACCTCCAGGCTAGTTGCTCAGCATAAAGCATCCGAGGTTATCCACAACTAACTCTGGGCAAAACTGAAATCCAAATTGTAGCTTGTTACAGATCCCCCACCATGCCCCAGGATTCCCACTCCTCTTTTCTTGATATACTGGAAAATATTAGGGTGCAACCAAATACCCTAATAATGGGTGATTTCAACTATCTCAACATTAACTGGGAAAACTACTCATGTACCAATTCCTTTGTTCAACGCTTTCTGGAATTTATAAATTCCAATGCCCTGGATTAACTTATTCACACCCCCACCAGGGGCAACAATATCCTAGACCTAGTCATTACTAACATGAGTGTCCAGTGTTCCACACCTAAAGTCAACTCCTCGTTGGTCAGATCTGACCATAAGCTAATCACCCACCCCACATTAAGGAAACCATGGTAAAAAAAAGTTCTCCAAAGCCAACTTCATGCTTCTTAAGACAGACGTAGTGAACTTCATGACACCCATGCAGATGGACAATACAGTTATGACTGCTGAATCCCACACAAATGCACTCTATAAGCACTTACACGAGTGCATGGATCATGCTATCCCAAACAGAACCAAGATGCTATCCTCCAAAAAAAGGAAGCCAATCTGGTGGTCCCCTACCATAAACATACTCTACAACAGAAAAAAGAAACTGTTGCAAAACGAGTAAAATCCCATGAGTGGAGGAACTCCCTGGTCAGCCTCAGTAAGAAGCTGAGATCCCTTATAAGATCCTCCAAAGCTAGCAATGAAAACAAAATCACCACTGATTCTAGGGACAACCACAAAGCATTCTAAAGCTATGTCAATAATCTGAATGGCAACACACAGATCTGCTCTGAGTTACAGCACAACAGCACGAAAATTACAGAACCAACTGATATTGCCAACATCCTGGCAGATAGGTCCATTGCTAACATTACTCCTCTTTCACCCCCTAAAAGGCCCATATCTATACAGGAAGAATGCAGAGTCCCTGTAATCACAACTACACAGGTAAAAGCTGCACTGTCTAAAGCCAAAAACACAGCATCCATGGGACCGGGAAACATCCCAGGCTGCATTTTACACAAACTTCAGAACAAACTGGCTCCCCACCTAAGCACCATATTCAATCATAGCCTCATGTCAGGCTTTGTGCCCACTGAATGGCACACAGCAACAGTTATCCCACTCCACAAAGGGGGAGCCACCACTGATCCCAGGAACTATCGCCCTATTAGACTGATGAGCCTGGTCTGTAAGGCCATGGAACGTATCATCATGAAACTCATAAACAAAGACATTGGTAACCTCCAAACTCTGAACCCCACCCAGTTTGGGTTTGTGAAAGGCAGATCATGCCTTCTGAACCTGATCGACTTCTTTGAGGCAGTCACCAAAGCTGTAGATGAGGGTAAGGTGGTTCATGCCCCTATCTTGACCTCGCCAAGGCTTTCAAAACCATCCCCCATTCTGGAATTATAGCTAAACGCACTAAACTAGGTATAAATCCCCATGTCACAAGATGGGTTGCTAACTGGCTCACTGACAAAACCCACACTGCAAAATTTGCAGACTCCAAATCTGACTTCAAACCAGTGACAAGTGGAGTACCACAAGGTTCAGTCCTGGGACCTCTCCTGTTTGGTATCTACTTCTCTGAAGTACAGGCTAACACAGAAGGCCTTTGGCTAATGAAGTTCGCAGATGACTGCAAACTAGGAGTCATAGTCGAGTCCCCAAATGATGTGGGCATCCTACAGAAGGGCCTCACTGAGACAGATGCCTGATGTCAGAGCCATAGCCTCAAGCACAATCAAAAAGTGCATTGTCATCCTCTTTGGTAAAAACTCTGTACCCATGAACTACCACATAGGTGGCAGTCTACTTAATGCCGAATATGTGATAAGAGACCTTGGGACCCAGGTGGGCAGTAGTCCCTCCTTTGATAATCATGTTGCCACAGTAGTCAGGAAATCCTTCTACTTGGCACACCTCATCACAAAAGGGTTCTCACCCAGGAAAAAAGAGGTCATTGTTCCCCTCTACTCGACACTCATTAGACCCATTATAGAGTACAATGCCCCTTTTGGAATGTACCTCACAATACATCTGCAGCAGCTGGAAAGGGCACAGAAGTACCTCACAAAGAGGATTACTGGCCTCAAACAGATGCCCTGCTGTGACCATCTCAAAAACTCCAGCTTTATTCTGTAGCATATCTCCTACTCCGAGGTGATCTCTGCCAAACATACAAAGCTATGTCAAACCCAGAGCTGTTGGACATGCTCCACCTAAAGAAATCCCAATCTCTCTGAGCTACATGCTCTAGGGACCTAAACCTTGTCACCACAATAAACAGAACATGCTGGAGGGATAGATTCCTGTCTCAGAGACTTCCCATACTCTGGAACAAGCTACCCATCTATATCAAATGAAGCTCCTCATTAACACTCTTCAAGAAAAATCTTGATGAGTGGATGGGAAATAGGAAATTCACCCCGGGGATCACTTCTGTGGCTCTGCTTAACAGGGTCACAGGAAAATAATATTCTTGGGT
This sequence comes from Protopterus annectens, assembly GCF_019279795.1. NCBI lineage: Eukaryota > Metazoa > Chordata > Ceratodontiformes > Protopteridae > Protopterus > Protopterus annectens. The sequence continues at coordinate 1,713,803,247 of NC_056739.1, read as the reverse complement.
GGCAAAAGCCAGGGAACCTTGTTGGCTAGGCTTACTTAGGCCCTTGGGCCAATAGCCTAGTACCTACCTATGAACCTGTGCCCTGTTTGGATCGAAGTCTTTTAACTTTATGATTTGAATAAACTTGCAATTTTAAATTTGACCACTAGGTGCCACTTGAGCATTCATGGCCTGTTTGGATTGACATCTCTTAACTTTATGATTTGAAATCTCTTAACTTTATGATTTGATCTCATATTACCTAGATTTATAGTCTTTAGAGTATGCAAGTGAGTGATATATTTAAACATGTACATTAACCCCCCCTTTTTCTATAGGAAGAGGTCTTGAACAATTTATTTGTATACTGTACCATGCTTTTTTCCGAAAGTGGCCCATCTCTACACCCAATCTTTTCTTAACATAGGGTTAGTCTGCAGAAATATTATACACTCCTCTTGAATCTTTTTACTTTTACTTACTTTTTTTATTTAAAACTTATACTTTATGATTGGGCAACATTTCTAAAAACCTACATAACTTAGTAGTAGCTGATTGTTGTACTTTATTATCTGCCAATAATTTTGGCATGTAGGCCAAAAGTGCCCTTTGTTCTGTGATATACACATACAACCTGACTTGACTGGTAACTTTGCATTGTGCCCTTTTATTAGCATTTTTCTGCATGTCTTTGGTCTTTGCCAGATTTGCCTCAACTGTTAAGCCCGCTTGGCTTACCATTGCTGTACCTTTTGCCTTAATTTTCTTTTACTGTATTGGATATAGAGAAAATCCCCTCCTTGGCAGCTTCTTCTGCCACATATTATATAGTCTATCAAGCATGATGGCTATTTTCTGAAGACTAACTGAAATCTGCACTAAAAAGATGACTTTATAAATGGTCTTGAAGCATAATTACCATATTCTGTATTAACTTGTGACTGTACATTTTATTTAAATTTATTTTATAATGATACTCAGTTTTTTAAATTTATGAATATTTATGAGCTATAATAGTTTACTAATACCTATACATTCTGTATTTTAAGTCTATACCTTTGCATTGTTTGTTAGTGTCCTTAATTCCTGACTAATGTAAAGTGCACTGCAATCTGTAAGCGTGCACTGTAATCTGTAAACTAATTAACATATTAATCCTGCCCTGTTATGCCTTGAGTACATTGAATAACTATAATAAGCCTGTAAAATAATTCTGTTATTTTACCCTTAACTAATGACTGAATAATGTAATTACAAATAAGTCTATTACTTTACCCTTAACTAATGACTTAATAATGTGAAGTATTTTGAGATTTGACTGAAATGTACAATGCCTTGACTATTACTATTATTACCTATTATTTAAATAATAACCCTGTAACAAAAATAATTCTGTTACTTTACCCTTAACTGATGACTGAATAATGTGCAAATAAGGCTTTCATCTTACCCTTAACTAATGACTGAATAATGTGAAGTAAGATTTGACTGAAATGTAGTATACTGAACACATAAATTAATATGAATGCCATATTCTGAAACTTCCGCTGTCTGGTTCGATTCTCAGCTAGAGCGTTTTCTGTGTGGAGATATGTGTGAATGGGCGTACTTTCGTTGAAGGTTGTGTGTCAGGACTGGTAACTCGACATGTAAAAATCAACTACCAATCATTAGCAGACCGGAGTTCCACTGTGCCGACCCCTACCCAGGAAAAGCCGAAAGACGCAAATTCTGAAACTTGACTGATATTTACATTAGCATCTACTAAACCTTTAAAAATAGCTATGTATATTCTGGAAACTAACTAAACCAAAAGGATATCTTTTGCCCGTGTTAACTAAACACAGATAAAAACATAACTGAAACTGGTACATGTTATATGCTAATAGCATTGTTTGAAACATGAGAACATTTTGACAGTGTTACGTGAACACAAATAAACTGAAATCCATTTGAACACAGACTGAAAACTACTACTAAAACATGAGAACATTGTCTAAAAACATAATACAATTATGTGAAACATGAAAACATTTTAATGGTGTTATCTGAACACAAATAAAAAAGCATTGAGAAAATAACTGAAACACATAGGCAGTCAATTTCTGTACCACAGTTCTTTGCCAAATTTTGCTTTGCATTGTTCCAGTCACTGGTGAAGTGAAGTAAGGCCTGCTTTAATGCTGAAGTGTCCTTTTTATAGTTAGGCCTTTTAAACCTATTCTTTTCATTTATTGTTTGATTATATTTAGTATCAGGTCCTTAAAATAACATTTTCATTTTTAACAATTATAATCTGATAGCATTGCTTATTGCCCTAACTTTATTTACATTTTCTGCATGAAATGCAGCTCAACTATAAACTGGCAGCATTGCTTGTTGTGCTGACTTTATTTACATTTTTCTGCATGAAATGCAGCTTTAACATTTATAAACTGGCATCATTACTTGCTGTGCTGACTTTTACATTTTTCTGCCTAAAAATAATTTTCTGCATGAAATAAACATAAGCTCTTGCAAGTCTGTAGACAAACACAACACTTAATTTTGACATAAGAATTCTGCTGTTATTTTCTTAAAAATCCAAACTCCAAAGGCTTGTTATTACCTTTGACATTTTAAACCCTGATAGTGTGAAACTGTCATGAGTAATGAAATGTATGATCTGCCATCCTTTTTATTTTGAAAACCTGGCATGCCACTGGCAACATTAACCTGAACTACAGCGTACTTTTGATTATCCTTTGGGCTTGAACTTTGTACATTACGTATGTCATTTGCCCAGTCATTTACCATGGTGGCTGCCTTGTATTTGAAAAGCTAATAATATTTAAATCAGTAATCTGTTTAGCTTTATTGGAAACAACTGAAAGTAAGTACCAGCTTTTACATGCTTGTGTTTCCATGTCCAGTAATAACTGCTGGGATTTACTGCTGCAAAATCAGTATTAAAATCTGTTTCTGTCTCATCACTAGAATGGGCACCTTTTTTAAGGTCTTGGCTGTAGCAACTGCATTTAACTTGATAGCTGTAAATGAAAATAATGTAACACTGTGCATTTTTTGTACCTATATGCAATCAGTTTCAACTGTTGAACTTTTTTACATTTTGTCTCGTGACCCTTAGATTTTAACATACTGTTCAGTGAGTGAAACTCCACCCACTGTCTCACCATAACCGTTTCTTTAGCTGTCATTTAACTTTTTATTAGTACTGAATGCTGCAAGAATGTACTATTACTGTCTACATTTTTGAATAAATAGTAAACTGTAATGCATTAAATGGATAGCACTGTCTTTAATTTAACTTGCTAAGCAAGCTGTAATCTGAGCTGATATGCTTGTCAAACTGCCATTTCCATACGAAACATATACAATTTCAAACTGATTACATAACGTCCTCTTTTATACATAGAATCTGATTTTTTAACTGTGTTGTCACTTTTACAATGTAGCATTAACTTTAAATTTTACATTTTGTACTTTGTCTATATTTCAGTGTTGTTTATGTATTGCAACACTTTAATACAAAGTTCTTAAACAAAACAATAATACAAAACAAAAAAAATCCTTTGCTGCCTGTAAATGCAAACCTTTTATTTTGCTAATTAATTTGACTGTTAATTCTGATATACCTTAGAGGCATCTGGTTACCCTTTTTCCTTGAGTGACCACACCCAATATGCCTTCCTGAGTGCTTTAGCTGTGTCAGCTGAATTGGAATTTATTTTATCTTTAACCCATAAATCTGCATGTTTCTGTCATAACCAGTTCTTTAAAATCTGTACATTTGCACACATTTCTTTACTGAAATCTAAACCAGTATATACAGAGCATTTACACTTTGAACTGTAAGCTGACATAATCTTTGACCTTAAGACCACACTTATATCTTGTACATGTGCAGCTAAATTTGATTTGTCTGTAAACAATAAAATAACCTTAAACAATGATAGATTAATACTCTGATCTTTATAGATACCTATGGAATACATTTTCTTACTTAGCACTGCAGTCTGTTTTTCAGTTTGTCTGAAATATACTTTATTTTAAATATGTACTTTGATTCCTTTCATCTCCATGCATTGCAAATGTTGCACTAATTGAAGTAATGTGAACTGGAGACATTGCTTGTATGTTATGTATGTTGACTGCGTTGACATTTGCATGTTGAATACTGCAGCATACTGCTGTATTTTGAATGGTATGTATTACCTTCTGAACATCTATATTTGAAACTGTACTACAACTGAGATTATTATGTTGAATTGCATGTGCTGTACGTTTAAACTGGCATTAGCCTGCTTGTGTGACATAAACCTTTTCCATAACATTTTTGAACTAATAGCCTTTAACTTTAAGAGAACAGTCTTAAACTTAAACCAGAAATTTAGTGACATTTTAACTGTACCAGCATTATTTGACATGTTTACATGCAAAAAAAAATGTAATTAAGTAACTTAAATTTTGTTGAACTGTTAACTAAAAGTTGCACATAATGTCTTACATAACTTTATGGCTTGGAAGGAATGTGAGTTGTCTGTTGCTTATAATCCATTTTTTTTGCTTTTTGACCTTTATGATGTCAGTCTAGAAACATGAATGTCCATGGAGAATGTCTTTTATGTTTTGAAGGAAACTGTTCTGTTGAAGTTGTGTGAGGCTTTCCTGAAGGAAATATTGTATGCTGCTTGAAAAGTCTGTTATGAAACAGTTGCTGTCACTTTAAACTGTTAACGAAACTTTGAAGTCATTGCCATAAAACTGTACTTGAAAAAATTACTTACTTCAGCTGTTTTGTTGAAGTTTGAATGAAACATGGAGTGCTGCACTTTAATGAAAACAGTGTTATTTATAGTCTGTAGAACACATGAAGTTGAACGACGCACTACTATTTTGTAGATTTCTGTAGAACACACGTACTGTAACCAGTTCTGGAAATAAACAATACTTTCACTGAAAGGGTGGTGTGACGGGTCTGCTGACGTACTTCTGCTGTTAGAAACAGTCACTGTGAACTTAAGAAAACATGCTTGTACTGGAAAATGGATGTGAAAAGGTTCAGCTGCTTTGCTGGGTTATGAGAAGTATATATCTCTCCCCAGACAGCAGGTCATGTCAGGTGCCACTGTAAGATTAGATATGAAGGTACTTTACCATAGTTAGCTGGAAACACTGTATGCCATGAGACTGAGAAACAAAAGTCTTAATTACCCAAGCTCGTGCTTCAATAGGTGTCAGTCTCTTCCTTATGATCCAAGTATTGTGCACTGTTCAGCATAAATTCTCCAAACACTGCAGTTCATTTAATAAGGTTTTATTAGATGTTCACAATATCCAAAATACTGTCTCCATTAACAGTTCTGATAAACAATTCAAGTTGCTGTACATCATTCTGATTGTCCGGAACAACATAAACTGACATAGTCTCTAGATGACCTGTTTTCTGTACTCATGCTTGAGTGTTAGACATCTTCTCTGAAGTATCAGGTTGAGTGAACTTACTAACCTTAATTGCCTGCTATCCTGAACACAGCATATTATATTCTCTTTTTCAGTAATTTTCCTCTATTGACTGTATTCACCCCCTAATCCTTGATCCTTAGGCTATGTCTTGTTTGTCGCTTGATTTATCTCTTGATTCGTTCCTTGAGAAAAGAACATAACAAGTACTCTCTGCAATCTTCCTTTGACAAACTATTTCAGCAAGGTCAACATTCAGTGGAAGATTCTTTGTTTCTGCTTTCTAAAATGTATGCATAAATGAAACACCGTTTCTAGCTTATTTTATTCTTTTAGTCTGTCTGTCTGTGAAATGAAAAACCTTGATCTAATAGAGGTTCTATAATTAATTGATAAGATAATAAGATATGAGATATAAATGGTACTGTGTAATCAATCCACAGGAAAGACACCAGGAACAGAAGGTATTCCCGTGAGAATTTGGAATTTAAGAGGTAAAAAGGTGATAAAGATCTGGAAGGATCAGGTTACCAATGTTTTAAAAGGGGAGGATGTACTGACATATTAGAAGAAAGCTATTGTGGCTATATTGCCCAATGAGGGTAAAACCCCTTCAGATTCAGATTCATATAAACCCAATTGATAATTATAAATTGTTTGTCTAACTAGCTAAGACAGTGGCAAAGGTATTGCCAGTGTTGTGGGTTTGTGAAGGGAAGGCAAACATCTGATGAAATTATTAGAACTATGATAATCCAGAAGGAAGCAGAATGTAATGAAAAATACTACTGTTTTTTGTCTTAATATGGAAAAAGCATTCAAAAGTAATGGGCTAAGAATTTATGAGTAGGGTAATGTTAGTATTTGCATTCCCTGAATGCAAATTTACCATGAAGCTTTCAGTTCCATAACTGATGAATACTGAAATGGCATATTTAATGGATTCCTATTACAAGAACGAACTTGTAATAGGAAGCCTCACTTCTGTGAAAGTTCACTTTAACGAAAGTGAACTTTTGCATAAGTGCACTTCACCGAAAACACTGCAGCACAGTGGAGGACATAAAAACCAAGCTATATCCTCCACTATGGTGCGATAGTCACGGACCTTAGGGTTAGGGCACAGGTTAGGGTAAGGGGATAGTTAGTAAAGCTATCCCCTTACCCTAACCCATGCCCTAGCCCTAAGGTTTGTGACTATCGCACCATAGTGGAGGACATTGCTATGTCCTTCACTGCGCTGCAGTCATCATGGACCTTAGGGTTAGGGCACGGGTCATGGTAAGGGGATAGCCCTATGGGCTATCCGCTTACTATGACCCATGCCCTAACCCTAAGGTCCGTGAGTACTGCATGGAAGTTCAGTACAACACCCTCTACAATTGGCAGTTCAGAACTTTTCTGACCAACTGTCATCTTTTGGAAGTACTATCAGTCAAATAGCTTCCCAACTGGCGCTAATGGAAGCTAGAGTTTCTCAGAATCAAATAAAAATCAACAAGATGCAAAAGTGTTGTGACAAAAACACAAATTACATCCAGGAGTTTCAGCAGAAAATACTGGATTAAGAAGCAAGAAGTAGGTGCAACAACATTCTCATCAGCGGAGTCCCGGAGAGCTATGAGCATCCACAGTTATTAGAAATCATCCAGCAAATACTGGGCTTCTACTTGACAATTCTCCAGAAATGAACAAAATAGTAATTGAAAGAGCACACCAGGCTGCCCAATCATCACAAATCCTTAATAAACCCAAGCAAATATATGTTAAGACCTTAAACTATCAAGACTTAGCTAAAATTCTAGCAACAGCAAAGAAAAAAAGTATTCACTAGAATGGTAACAATATAACATTCTCACAGGATTTGCCCTATCCAGTTAAACAAAAAAGGCAACAATTGGCACCTTTTGTTCTTACCTAATCTCAAAGAAGGTTAAATTCCAGATGAGATATCCAAATATTCTGTCCTTTCACTACAAGGATAATAAATTCTCGATCGACTCTGTCAAAGACACAAGATCGGCATTCCTGAAAGCATTTAATGAATTGCCAGAAGTAACCAGCAACTGCTTCATATCTAATGTAAATGAAGGTCAGATCTTAGAATCCCAGATATAAAGTAATAAAATAAATAAATCTTGGTCACTCTTTTATTTCTGTTGAGGATGGATGGGAACCTTTAAGCTGAAAAGAAGTTGCGATCTGGGTATCCGTGGCAAGACCTTGACCTCTGCACTCTTACTTTCGGCACATCCACTTCCTCTCTTTCTGGTCCCTTTTGAAAGAACTGTTACCAACAATCTTGTGTATTTAAATGTGTGGCAATAACAAATCCACAATGGCAGTTTTAGCAATGGACTACCTCATCTGAGACTCATTTCGGACCGGATAAGTGCAAGAGATAATTCTTTATTAGTAAATGGAAATGGTCAATTATGAAGAGGCAGAACTTTTGAAACAGAGCTTTTAAAGTGCTGTAAAGTGTATTTAGCAAATTCAGAATGTTATGCCTAGTGCTTTAAAGTGTATGTAGCCAATTCAGAATGCTATGCCTAGGTGATATAATCTTTCTATCTTAAGTGTCAATAGATATGTCACAACTGGTCTGTCACTAGAGTAAAAAAAGAGGGTGTGATGTAAAGATGGAAAAAAAGGATAAGTGCAGAGGTAAGAGTATGATTAAGAAAAGAAGGAGAAGCAACAAAAGTAAAATCCAGAGGCTTGAGGCTTTATTCTTAGTACTTAAACTGTCTTGTGTGGCCAGTTATTTTACTTGTAGATTGTTATCTTACTGTGAAATTAACTAGAGTTCTGCAGTCCTAATTTTGAGGGGCTTTCACCTTCTGATATTTGTTATATGTCTCAAGATATTATTGTACAGTCTCATAAGAATTCTTAAAGTAAGAAAATGGGGGGGGGGTAAATAAGAAAAATTATTTTGAATGATTATATAAAAGCTTGCAATAACAAAGATGTAGTGTGCTTCCTTATTCACAGCAGCAAGTTGTGTTGCTAGTTGTGGTTTATATTATGTTAAAATCCATTAGTGACTGATTTAATGGGTTAAAAGGAAATATGCTCTAAATTTGCATTGAGGCGATGCATATAGCTAGATTTAGATAGTCTTATGTATAGAAACAAGTCTGTTTTCTCAACTTATTATAGGAAAAGCTGTGATATACTGGAATTCTATATACTCTTGTTATCCTTTGTAATGTAATAGTGTTAAGTTACTAGTAGCTTCTTCAATATATTGCTCTGGTACGCAGTCAGTAATAATCTCTTAATACATAGTAATTTTAATTTAGATTTTTTTTTCTTTAAAACTTAAATTAATGCAGATTTGTATGTCTCACATATGTCATGTTAATTTGGTCTCTTTTCATATTGTTCTTACTGGGGATGACAACTGTAAGTAACAAAAGTATGGCTGAGAGTTAAGTGCCAAAACAATGGTATAGTTAGTGGGCTACACATTTTTTTATAAGTGAGCCATGGTAGTTTTAGGTGTGCAAAAGTGAGGATGCACATTTTGGTTTACATAGTTAGGGTTTTTAGTGGTTTAAATTTTATCAAAAATGTTGACTTTAGAGGTAATAAAATGTGTTTAGCTCCTACTTATGTTTATAAGAGAAAACCTCTTTATTCCAACCAAGGACTCTCTCTTCCAGGAGGAGTGGGTTAGTGATTCAGCACAGGGCTGGAAATGGGAGAGTCAAGTGCCATAAGAGTACCTACTTATTATTCTGCCTATAGAATCTAATGCAATGTTACATAAGTCGATCTGATATCATTCTTACAAAAGGGGAGAAAGTTGGAGGAAAAAGGGAAGAAAGAAGGAGAGGTGTCTAATGGTAAAGTATAAGGATGTGCATCTTCCATTTTAGGGATATCTATTAAAAAGTGAAGCATTAATGTGGATTATTGATTTGTGGAATGTTTAGGGTATTCAGGAGATAAAAAAAGAAAATTACTATTACATTTACTACATAAATCATTAGCAGGAATAATTTATTATTCAGGAAACTCATATGATGCCTGATAATTCGGATCAAGACATGAAGAAAAAATGGATAAAAGCAATTATTGCCTCAGACAATAAAACCAACAGTAGGGGAGTGGCAATTATAATTAAAAACTCATTTAAAGAACAAATCTCACATTATGATTCAGATTGCAATGGTAGATGGTGCTGCTTTACAACAATAAACCCTAATCTTGGCAAACCAATTTTGTTTCTTAATACTTACAGTCCTTGTACTAAGAAACAGAACTTTATTATGTCTTTATATAACATTCTATCTCTATTTCCCAATTATTAATACATAATGGGGGATTGGAATTCATTAGTGGATCATGTGTTGGACAGAACTAGTAAAAGTAAAACATACAAAACTCAACCTTCTACTGCAATATTGGATTTGAAAACTGATTTCAATTTGTTTGACCCTTACTACCTTCAAGACAAAAATACCTACATATCTAAGTATACCTTCTATTCTCAATGTCACAAATCATGGTCCAGACTGGACTTTTACCTGATCTCAGATATATTTCTAAGAGCTGAGATCAATTATTTTATATAACCTAGATTTCTTTCAGACCCTTCAAAATTACAATTAAGTTATCTTGCTCAAATATCTCTAAAGGTTCATTAAAGGTGTACAACTGGTCATTAAATCCACATTTTCTCCAAAAAAGTGATGTCAAACAGGATAGTAACCACTTATTAGATTATCAGGAAAACACAATAGCTTCCTGCACAATTTCTTATGACGTGCAATAGGGGCAATTAAAGTTCAGATTGGAGGTTTACTTACACAAAAAGCATCTTACCACAAAAAAATATTTAGAAAAAAAGGAACTAAAACTTAAAAGGAATATTAAAATGATTGAAGAGGAACTACAGAACAACTTTAATCCAATGCTAGAAAAACAAAGGAACAATCTCCAGAAGGATCTATATTTGCTCCATGCAGACCAATGCTTTTTCCAAGAAATGAAAGCTTAAGCTAAATTTGGATAATGGGTTCAAACTCCCTCAAAAATATTAGCCAGAATAATAAATGTGGATAATAAGGCTCCTACTATAACAGAACTAGATAATCTTGGAAAATCATATATTACCAATTCAGAAATTGTGGAACTCTTTGAAGTCATTTATTCCTAGTAGTATGGTCGATAAGTGCATTATTTCACTGATCAAGAGAGGGATCTTTTTCTAGACAATTTAGCTTTCCCAAAAATTAACCAAACTCAACACCCCTTTCAAAGAAAAAAAATATTGTCTATAATAAATACTCTTAAGCCTAAAAAAGCACCTTGTCCAGATGGCTTTTACAAAGTATTTAGGGAAATGTTAGCAAACCTTCTATTACTAGTTTTTAACTATATAAAAGATAAAAAGATAAATATATTACAAACCTATATTTAAACAATTCTAAAACAATTCTTATCCCTAAAGGTAAAAAAGATAGGAACCTTCTCCCCCAAATTATAGACCAATATATCTTATTAATCTAGATATAAAAATCCTAGCAGCAATTTTAGCCAATACATTAAAGAAGATAATTTCTAACATTATTTCACCTGAGCAGTCAGGTTTCATACATGAGAGACAAACCTGTGATAATACACTAACATTGGACACAATGATGATACTCTCCAATTATCAGAAACACCCAATATGTGCACCTGCGATAGATGTGTCTAAAGCCTTTGATAGAATGAATCATATATTTTTTTTATTTGCATTATTAACTTACTTTAATTTACCATAAAGCTTTATAGATATGATTAAAATCCTATACATTATTTCAAGTACAATATTATTTATTAATGAAACAAATTCAAAAAGAATAAACATTTGCAATGGGGCTAGACAGGGATGCCCATTATCACCATATATTTTCAATGTATACATAGAACATATTTTTCTCCTCATAAAACAAAAAATGTATCATCTTGTTCCAAATTTATTTAACAATAAAATTGCTGTTTCAGCCTTTGCCAATGATCTAAATATTTACTTTTCTTTACCTAATACTAATTTAAATAAGATATTAGATTTGATTAATAGTTTCTCAAAATTTTTCTGATTACAAAGTTAATCCTGATAAATCTTCCATATCCCCATTAAAATCTTCATGTTATACTAACCAAATTTTCCTGGATTTGGAAATAAAACTTAAATATTCTTTAAAATACCTTGGGATCTCTTTTCAATATGATAAAAGCCTTTTTCTTCAAAATAATATTTTGTAACTGGTTTCAGAAATAGAACAAGATGTTCAGAGATGGCTTTTACTAAAACTATCCTTCCTTTCAAAAGTTACAGTTATCAAAATGAATATTCTTCCAACAACATTATTCCATCACAGGGCTTCTAACATAATTCAAAACAGTCTAAGAAAGCTAATACACTTTTAACAAAGTTTATTGGGCGTCCCAAATCAATTAGACTAAGTTACCAAAAATTAATTCTCCAAAACTAAATGGAGGGTTGGGATTACCTGATTTTAGTCTTTATTATGATGTTATATGTTCAAATAGAATTATAAAAATTTCAGAATTTGATCCAAAAAAGAAAAACATGGGCACTGTCTTGGCTAAAAATTATGATTACATTAAGTCATGTAACTTTAATCCAAAGGCCTTTCCATTCATTAATAATCATAGTTTTAAGACTTTCAAAATTCATGCTTCATTAAAAATCAGTGCATTAAGACTACATAAACTGTTAGATTCCCTAGATTTATTCAAACCATTCTGGATGTTGCAACCACTTCATTTAAACACAAACATTAGATTGAATAATGAAATGTTAAATTTAAACATGTTCCCTTTTATTAGAGAGAAACAGCTATGGGACATCTATGTTTTTAGGAATATATCTCTGGAGGAAACAAGGAAGTCTTTACAACTTCCCCGGGGTTTCACTATAATTTTAAGACAAGTTATGGAACTAAAAATTTCACTGACAAGGGAATTTGAAATTAATGATAGTAGTGTCAATACATGTAAAATCTTATGGATGTTACTACAATCTAAGAAAAAAAAGCATTAACAAACTCTTATAAACTGATTACTCAGCTCAGATATCAATCTTCCATTATTATGTCAGATTACTGGTTGAAACAAAATGCTGGAATCACTCATAGTCAGAAATATCAAGCCATTAAAGCTGCACTGAAATTAACCCCCTTTAAAAAAACGTATTTATACCCAATTAATGATTATTAGTAATGCCTATTTAACAATAGTAAATATGAAAGTTTAATGCAAAAATCTCCCCAAATTGCCCACATTGCCAATTCCAGAAAGCAGATCTGTTTCATATATTCTGGAGCTGTAAGTGCACATATAAACTTTGGTGTTCACTGAAAGTTAGAATTGAGAAAATAGGGTATGAAAAATCCACTCTCTCATTGGAATTCACATTATTACATATTACTTCTGAAAATATCTCCAAACTAAAACTACATATTTTAGTTACCATCATCTCATTGCTAAAACTATACATTACTCAGAATTGGTTACATAGAAGTCAGTGTTCATGGTCAAGCTTCCGAAAAATAGTAATCAAATATATATTAACACATAAGATGACTGCAAACAACCCTAATAAATGTTTATATTTTCTCCAATATTGGATGACCCTCCTCGATATTGCATTAACCTAAACTAGGCAAACCTCAGTATCTTATTGTGTGTTAGATGTCAGAGCAAACTTTATTGTTATAATGACAGTATGTTTTGTAATACTAATTCATGTGGTAGATGAGTAGGTCAAATAAGAATACGTTTATGTGCTCTTCAAAATAGCACTTATTGTATATAGTGTATATACGTTATCTTGTTTTATCTTTGATCTGTTCTCATCAATTTCTGTTATATTTCATTGCTAATTTGTTTTATATCAGATTGTGTATAAATGAACAAATAATTTTATTACTATCATTTCACAAATAGAACATTTTTCTATTTTCATGTTTTAAAATGAAAATAAAGAAATACTTGAAGAAAAAGAACCTACCTCTGCTGTTTGTGTATTCATGTGACTGAATGCAATTTGATGGATGACAACAGCTGTATTTCCTTATTCTTTTCTGGCTGGCACTTGTTGAGGGGTGGTGGGTAAGTTGGTTATGCTGTAGCAACAAAGATTAAAATGTTCTGTGGAATTTTTATACGGGATGCAGCAGCAAACTAAACTAGATTCACATAATTTGTGACTGGAAAATGCATATAGATGGGAAATCATACATGTTCTCAGATTTCACATTCTTAGAGGTGCTGCTTTCCTTTCATTACCAGTTTGTCTCAGTATTTGGAATAAACATTGACCACAAAAGGATGACAAACTAAATGTCAACACATTAACTAGGAATACACTGAGACAGAACTTCAGTGCATGCCAAAATCAATAAGTAAATGAATTAATTAATAAATAAAATTAAACCAAAAAAACTGGAAAAATACTGAGAAATAGTATGTATAAAACCAAAAATCACAACTATTTTAGCTTAGTGAAGACACCTTCCGTTTTGAGCATAAAAAACGTTAATAGTCATTTTTGTAAACCAAGTTCTTCAGAAAAATATAATACATTACAGAAACATCCATTCTTTTAAATCCACCATCATCCAATAAAAATTGACAATCAATTCAACTCACTAAAAGCCATTGCACATTTAACCTTTTAAGTTCCCTCTGGTTTGCTTTCACTGAGAAAATACTTTACATTAATTTCACTTGCCATTCTGCTTCTCTTTTTTTCAATCTGGTTTTTAAAATTCCCCCTTTTTATCTACTAAAACTTGTTCTAAAATGGCAAAAGTGAGTGAATTTCTTATAATTTACACAAGATTGGGAATGTCTAAATAAAGCATTATTAAGATTTGTCATTATGACATAATGTCATTCTGTTATTCTTTCTCTTAAACTTCTTGTGTCATACCTACATAAAAAGTGCCTCTCAAACATACATCTATATACACAATTCCAATTGTACCACAATTATATCTCCCTGGTATAGGTTCATAGGTAGGTACTAGTCTATTGGCCCTAGGGCCTATATAAGCCTAGCCAAACAGTACCCTGGCTTTTGCCACCCAAGAAAATCATTTTCCTGTGCCCCTGTCAAGTAGAGCCACAGAAGTGATCCCCGGGGTGAATTTCCTATCTCCTATCCACCATCAAGATTTTTCTTGAAGAGTGCTAATAAGAAGCTTTGTTTGATATAGATAGGTAGTTTGTTCCAGAGTATGGGAAGTCTCTGAGACAGGAATCTATCCCTCCAGCATGTTCTGTTTATTGTGGTGACAAGGTTTAGGTCCCTAGAGCATGTAGCTCAGAGGGATTGGGACTTCTTTATGTGGAGCATGTCCAACAGCTCTGGGTTTGACATATCTTTGTATATTAGGCAGACATCGCCTCTGAGTAGGTGATATGCGACAGAGTAAAGCTGGAGTTTTTTTAGACAGTCTGCGTAGGGCATCTGTTTGAGGCCAGTAATCCTCTTTGTGAGGTATTTCTGTGGCCTTTCCAGTTGTTGTAGATGTCTTGTGAGGTACATACCAAAAGGGACATTGTACTCTATAATGGATCTAATGACTGATGAGTAGAGGGGAACAATGACCTCTTTTTTCCTGGATGAGAAACCTTTTGTGATGAGGTGTGCCACGTAGAAGGATTTCCTGAATACTGTAGCGATATGATTATCAAAGGAGAGACTACTGTCCACCTGTGTCCCAAGGTCTCTTATCACACTTTCAGTGTTAAGTTGACTACCACCTATGTGGTAGTTCATGGGTACAGAGTTTTTACCAAAAGGGATGACAGTGCACTTTTTGGCATTGAGCTTGAGGCCATGGCTTTGACACCAGACATCTGTCTCAGTGAGGCCCTTTTGTAGGATGTCCACATCATTAGGAGATTTGATTATGGCTCCTAGTTTGGAGTCATCTGCAAACTTTGTTAGCCAAAGACCTTCTGTGTTAGCCTGTACTTCAGAGAAGTAGATACCAAACAGGAGAGGACCTAGGACTGAACCCTGTGGTACTCCACTTGTCACTGGTCTGAAGTTGGATTTAGAGTCTGCTACTTTCACAGTGTGGGTTTGGTCAGTGAGCCAGTTGGCAACCCATCTTGTGACATAGGGATTTATACCTAGTTTAGTGAGTTTGTCTATAATTCCAGAGTGGGGGATGGTGTTGAAAGCCTTGGTGAGATCTAGATAGGCTGTGTAAACAACCTTACCCTCATCTACAGCTTTGGTGACCGCTTCAAATAAGTCTATCAGGTTTAGGAGACATGATCTGCCTTTTACAAACCCGAAATGGGTAGGGTCCAGAGTTTGGAGATTACCAATGTCATTGTTTATAAGTTCCATGATGATACACTCCATAGCCTTGCAGACCAAAGAAACATAAGGTCCTTTGCAAATATGTCCCTGGGTTCTTGTTAGTTTTAGGGAGTATTATTTTAGTGGTATCATGTTCTAATATATCCTTGATGCATATGTCTTTTTTATATACAAAAACAGGTCCTTCACCAAAGATTTCTCTAAAATCTTGGTTACCAGAAATAATTTTCCATTTTTTTGCATAATTTGTTTTACATGTAAAATATCCACTGACATGTCCAAAAAGTAACGTAGACTGACATAAATAAAAAATCTTATTCTTTCTTTTCTCTCTTGGGACTTACAGGGTCACAATTGTCCTTTATTTTACTGGTAGTGTTATCAATACCCTCAGTTTATTGCCTGGTAGTTTCTTTATTATTTATATTCTACTTTTTCTTTTCTTTGTTGTCTTTTTCTATAATAATAGGCTTACACTCAGTATTCCTTTTCTGATTTATTATATTTTCAATTTTATCTAAACATTCCCTCAGGTAATCCTTGTTTAAAAAAGTGAAGTAATGTACTCTACTTATTGAAAAAACTCATCTTCGCTTGTTATATGAGAAACCGTTATGTATTGCCCTCTCAGAATATTTATTTTAATAAACACATGATGGTTACTATAAAGATGCAAATAACTACTAGAGATTGCACTATTTCTGTGAATGTGACTCTCAGATTTGTTCTTTTCTATGTTCCATGTCAGTTTTACATCTAAAAAAGGAATAAGATGTCCCTTATCCCCAGATGTAAATTGAAGAAAGTGGTGCTTTGGTTTAAGGTGGTGCAGAAATCTTCATGATCACATTGTCTTTTGACTGAAAAAAATAAATCATCAACAAAACATCTATAGAGCCGCATATGGATGTATAGAACTCACATTCGATATTTACTTTCCCACCAACCAAGCACTAAACTGGCATATGCAGTGGCCACAGTAGCCCCCATAGATACACCTTTAATTTGTTGATAATACTTTCCATTGAACAAATAATAATTGTAGTCAACAAAATTACTAATAAAGAGCAATGCAGGTAAAGTCTGTAGTCCATTTCAGTGTACTTATTTAAATAAGATCTAACAGATTCAATCCCTTCTTCAACAGGTATGCTAGTGAACAAAGATGCCACATCTATTGTAAACATGTAACACTCTTCTGTCAAATATTGATTTTCAAAGGTATAGTTCCTTATGCTATTTAAAAAATCCCATGAGTCTAGAATCTAAGATGGTAACTGTTGGACCAAAGGATTCAATGTTGTTGTTGTTTGTCTTTTTGGCTTTTCCCAGTTAGGGGTCGCCACAGCGGAACTTCGGTCCGCTAATGATTGGCAGTCAATTTTTATGGTGCCGAGTTGCCAGCCCGACGCCCAACCTTCAGTGAAGGCACACCCATTCACGCATGTCTTTCAAAGACCATTTGACCGCAGGGAGGACATGCAGACTCCACACAGAAGACACTCCAGCCAAGAATTGAACAGGAGAACCTCTTGCTGTGAGGTAACAATGCTACCACTGTACCACCGCGGATATAGGACCAAAGGATTCAATACTGAACCTATACACACTGAGCAGAGTGGATGAGAGTTGTTGACCACGACTGTTAGCTGAGATATATAAGTATCCTGTTTTTTTTCGATTATTTATACAGATTATTGTTTTAAACAATTAATATATAGCACTTTTATTGCCTGCTTTTTAGTCTTTGAGTGTATTTTATTGCTATTAACTAATCTGCACAAGTAACTGATTTCTTTGCAGTTAAAAGCATTCTGTATCTTTACAAATCTTTATCTGTTTAAAAACTTTAATTTGTGGCTTTCTCTAGTGCTTACTGTCTGTAGGCTATTGTTTTTAGCTGAAGCCTTTCTTTAACTTGGCCAGATTGTGTTAATTGTCTGCTGGCTAGTGGGGGCTGGTTCTTTGGTGTTTTTGTAAAAAAAAAAAGTTGTTCTTTTGGTATTTAAGCCCTAACTTTGATAGGGTTTCTGTCTCTACACACTGAGCAGAGTGGATGAGAGTTGTTGACCACGACTGTTAGCTGAGATATATAAGTATCCTGTTTTTTTTTCAATTATTTATACAGATTATTGTTTCTAACAATTAATATATAGCACTTTTATTGCCTGCTTTTTAGTCTTTGAGTGTATTTTATTGCTATTAACTAATCTGCACAAGTAACTGATTTATTTGCAATTAAAAGCATTCTGTATCTTTACAAATCTTTATCTGTTTAAAAACTTTCATTTGTGGCTTTCTCTAGTGCTTACTGTCTGTAGGCTATTCCCTCCTAGTTGGTGTCTTGCTTTTATACTTGGTGGCTTTGCAGTTGCCCGCTCCTACTGCAAATCTGATCTGTGACACTCCTCCCAGTCTAGTGTCATTAGCTCATTCTACCTAATACAAAGAGAACATTGGATAAGGCCTTCTGTTTCTCCTTTTTCCCTTTCAAAAAAAAACAAAAAAACATTTTTTTTGCCTGAATATCCTTGTGTTCTGACTGTGCTTCTCAAACATTTTGGAAATATAGAGTATATTTCAGAGCATTTATTATAACTGTAATTGCCTTAATATTGCTACAACTCAAATGCTCTAGGTTGCACTGCATCTGAAGTGTTTGTGTGTTTTAGCTGCTTTTCTGTATATATAGACTTCTCTGTTTCTTTAACTAAGTTCTGCAAAGTTGTTTTATTGCATTCCTGCCTGTATTTCTGAGTTTTTTGCACTTTTAAAGTTTGTTTTTGCTTAGTTTAACTGGTAGGCTACACACTCAAGTGTGCTAGCTGAATTAAAGCATTTACTGTGTTTCTGTACCTAATTTCTGCTACTTTGTAAAAAAAAAAAAAAAAAAAAAAAAAAAATCCTTGTTTCCCACCTTTACTGAACTAGAATAGTCCAGTCTTCAGGTATTGCTGATCTCTGGGCTGTGTCATAGTTCCTGTGTTGCCCATATCCTTATTTGGATAGGAGGAAGCTTCTTTGTTCACCAGTGAGAGTGGGGAGCTCTGAGCAGCCTATCTGTCCCTTGAGGAGTGGTTCCAGCCCAGTGACTTGTAGCTTATTGGCTGTTTTGGGCCATTTCCTATCTCTTTCTAACCCCCTGCTTTAAAGCCAGCTTTAGCGTGCTTTTGCGCTTGTAATTTAAAGTTTGTCCTGTTTGTTGCATTTACCTATTGAGGCTACACACTCAAGTGCACTAGCCTGTGTTACATATTTATTGCATTTTCCTGCTGTTTGTTGCAAAAAAGAAAAAAATATATCCTTGTTTCCCATCTTTCCTGACCTAGAGTAGTCCAAATACAGGCTTTGCTGTATTCTGGACTTTTGGAAAGTTCCTGTGTTGCCCATTTCCTTTCTTGGATAAAGGGAGGCTTCTTTGTTCACCAGTGGCAGTGGGGAGCTTAGAGCAGCCTATCTATCCCTGGAGGAGTGTTCCCAGCACAAGAATCTGGTAGTCTATTGGCCGTTTTGGGCCAATTTCTAGCTCTTTCAAGTCCCCCTGTACAAAACCCGCTTTGGCATGGTTTTTGCGCTTATTACTACTCAGCCAAGTTCCTCGTGGTCCTGCAGAGTGGTGCTAGCAGCAGAGAGGCTAAAAGAGTGACTGCTAACCTGATAAGTGTTTTTTTCCTGCTACTACCTGGGCGACTGTCCGATCTAGCCAAACTGCAAGTATTTCTGCTTCTTGAACTGTTTTAAACTGTTTAAAGTTGTTTTTGCACCTGCACTTTTAAAGTTTGTCCTGTTTGTTGCATTTACCTGTTGAGGCTACACACTCAAGTGCGCTAGCCTGTGTTACATATTTATTGCATTTTCCTGCTGTTTGTTGCAAAAAAGAAAACAAAAATATCCTTGTTTCCCATCTTTCCTGACCTAGAGTAGTCCAAATACAGGCTTTGCTGTGTTCTGGACTTTTGGAAAGTTCCTGTGTTGCCCATTTCCTTTCTTAGATAAAGGGAGGCTTCTTTGTTCACCAGTGGCAGTGGGGAGCTTAGAGCAGCCTATCTATCCCTGAAGGAGTGCTCCCAGCACAAGAATCTGGAAGTCTATTGGCTGTTTTGGGCCAATTTCTAGCTCTTTCAAGTCCCCCTGTATAAAACCCGCTTTGGCGCGGCTTTGTGCGATTTTTTCACTTTTTCCCTTAGAACTGAACTAGTTCTCATAATAAACACTGTATTCCTACTCTAAAGCCTGGCACTTGCTCACTAAAGCAATTATATAAGTCAGCACTAAAAAATTAAAAGCACAACACCCTCACAAACTCCCCTTGAGTACCTTGTTCCCCATTGGCCCTTTTTTTTCAATTATAAAGGAATTCCCAGTACTATTCTAGCATGTCCAAAGGTAAGCTGTCAATCTCCTCTCCAGTCCAGCTGGTGAATCTGGGAATCTTGAGGCAATGTTGCAACTGCCTCATGTACACAGATAACCCTCTCCTCCTCCCAACAAATTCCAACACATGTGAGAGATGCAACCATATAGCCAAACTGGAGGCTAAGCTCTCTCAACTCAGTACTGACGTAACCAGTCAGGAGGAGAAGGAAACCACACTCACTACAATTCCAGTCTCACATAGACCTACCACAACAGCAAACCAAACACATAAACACACAAAAAACATACTTGGAGGCTCTAAATAAAAATAATTTGCCTAAGCAGCAGAGACCTCCAAAGCAGACACCCAAGCAACCGCTACCCCAAAACAAAACACGTGCAACACATAGCTCACAAAGCCAGTGTGCCAAACAGTCACAGCCCTTAAGGCTAAACAACACACCTGATACACTTGTAATAGGTGACTCTATCGTCTGGCACACTGACATCCCGCTCACCAGGCTGAACAAGGAAAAGGTCATGGTGAGCTGCCTGTCGGGCGCTAGGATCCACCACATAACACAAGCACTCAGGTCACTCCAAGGCAAGTACAAATATGACTCAGTCATTGTCCATGCTGGTGTGAATGACCTGAGATGTACCTCCCTGGACTACATGAAAAGAGACATAGAGGAGCTCTCTGAGCATGTAGCCCAGGCCGGTATGACCCTGACCTTGAGTAGCATCTTACCCTCACCAAGAATGATGCCACAATATGAAGACAAGATGATCAATTTCAACAATTGGCTTAAGTATTGGTGTCATTCAAAGGGGATCCAATACCTGTCAGCCTGGGATGACATGCTCGACAAGCCACGATGCTTCACTAGGGATGGCTTGCACCTTTCACCCCTGGGCTTTTGGATATTGGCAAAGGCTCTTGCCACCCCCATAGTGCCTTTTTTAGGCAAGGCTCAAAAGACAAACTCACCTCCATAGGTATCACAAGGGATAAGAAACTAAGAGTAATGCTACTCGACACCAGAAGTCTAAACCTCAAGATGCATGCACTTGAAACTCTCCTTAGCATGGAGAACATTGATATCTGTGCAGTAAAAGAAACCTGGTTCAAGGCTCCTGAGAGCATCCCAGCACTACCAGGTTATACCTCATACCATGCTTTTCGGCCCCAAAACTTGGACCGAACCACAAAAGGAGGGGGAGTATCAATATTCGTCAAAGATACCCGCACCTCCAGGTTGGTGGCACAGCACAAAGCATCAGAGACTATCCATGTGCAGCTAACAGTGGGTAAAACTGCCTTCCAGTTTATAGCCTGCTACAGACCACCCTCCCAAACCCAGGAACCCCACTCGGCCTTCCTGAGAACACTGGAAAATATGAAGGTCTCTCCAAACACCATTATATCGGGTGAATTCAACTACCCAACCATAGACTGGGAGCATTACTCTAGCTCCAACACCCTAGCCCAAAGGTTCCTAGAATTTATAAACTCAAATGCTATGGAACAATTTGTTACCACTCCCACAAGAGGGGAAAACATACTGGACCTGATCATCACCAACATGGGGGCTCTATGCTCCAGACCAGAAGTGTATCCCTCACTGGTAAGATCAGACCATAAACTAATCTCCAAAATACGATACAACTCTGACCACAAAAAGAAAAGAAAATATTTTTCACCGACTGTGAAAGAAAATCAACCAAGGAAATGAAATATCTTTCTTTTATTCTCCAGCGCCTCGGTGTTACCACCTTTCAAGAGTACAAACACTTACATATAAAACAGACATATATATATAGAGACCAAGCATTCAATCAATTCTTCTTAATTACATAATTAATCAATTATTCTATTAAAACTTAAAGCAAACACTTCCAATTAAATTCATTATTAAGACCTACAGGTACCATAGTTTTATACTTTAAAATAAAAATACTTTCTTTATACAATCATTTATATTTCAAAACATTTTCATCACCATATGAACAGTTAATACTTTCTAAAACAGTTCCTTTTAATAAAGATACATCACCTTTATGACAAGTATTAAAATGTGTTGCAATAGACTTATTTTTTCTTTTATGTCTTATGTCCCTTATGTGTTCTGTTAATCTAATTCGATATTCTCTTTTGGTCTCACCAATATAATATAACCCACATGGACAACTCAGGGCATAAATAACCCCCTTGTTCCTGCATGTAAAAACTTCCCTTGGTGTAAATTTAACCCCATTGATGTTATCAAACGTCCTAACAATATTTTTGCAAATACTACATATATTGCAGCATTTGGTGCCAAAATTATTTAAAGACTTCGGCACACTAGTCTGAGGCATTATAAACCTTCCATGTACTACCATATCTTTCAAACTCCTACCCTTTTTATAAGAAAAATGGGGTTTCTTTGGAAGAATATCCACCAATATTCTATCATCTATTAAAAATTTCCAATAATATTCTATTATATCTCTGATATCCTCACTTCTGACATTAAAAGTAAAAACAAAATAAATATTGTCTCTTTCTTTGTCCCTCATTTCAGAAGTATATCTTGGATAAAAATTGTGTCTTTTACTCAAAAAGTCATTCCTTATTAAACCTTTCTCTTTCCTCACCCTTTTAAGAGCTTGAGTCAACGTATTAGAATCATATCCTCTCTGTAAAAACATATTATATGTTGTCTCCCATTCCTTTTCCAAATTACTATAAACATTACATAGTTTTGAAACTCAAGCCAACTCCCCATAAGGAAGGGCTTCCATGACATGACTAGGATGGCAACTAGAAGCATGAAGGTATTGGTTCCCATCTAAAAACTTCCTATGTATGTTGGAAAAAATATTCCCTTGATCCGTGCCTTCTAAAACAAGGTCCAGAAAAATTACCTTATTACCCTTCTGTAGACCATCAAAGCTCAGACCAAAGGGATTATTATGTAAATCCAACATAAATTTATCAACCAATTCTATTCCACGATCACAAATAAAAATCAAATCGTCAATGTAACGAAAATAAAACAATACATTTTGTTTCATAAATTCTAAATCAAATAAAAACCTTTTTTCAAAATAGGACATAAAAAGATTTGCATACATGGGGGCAAATGCAACCCCCATTGCCGTCCCCTGTTTTTGCCTATATAGTATCTCATTAAAATAAAAATAATTATTTTTTAAACAAAAATCAATCATATCCATGATAAATTGAGTAAAAGGACTATCTTTCAAGAAAAATTTTATCGCTTCCAAACCATCCCTATGTTTAATTGAAGTATATAAACTTTTAACGTCTACTACAAGCCAATACATCTTTCTATTCCATTTTATAGAGGAAATTTTATTTAGAAAATCCATGCTGTCCCTAATATAAACCGGAGACTTAACAACATAAGGTAACAAAACCTTATGTAAAAGTAAACCAACGTTATGAAGGAAATAATTACATGCAGAAATTATAGGTCTACCCGGGGGGGTTAACCATATCCTTATGGATCTTCAACAAGCAGAAAAAAATAGCTATTTCATTTCTTTCATTATACAATTTGTCTTTAACATCCTTTTCTGAAAAAAATCCTAATCTGACACTTCTCTCCAACAGAGACCTGAATTCTATTACAGCTTTGTTGTATTTATTAATATCACTTCTTTCATAAACCTCATCGTTGTCCAGATGGTCCATACACATTCAATAGTATTGTATTACATTCATCACAACAATTTTGTTACCTTTGTCAGAAGGCTTAATAACAATGTCATTCCTGCCACTTAACTCCTTTAAGGCATACCATTCCCTAGATGTTAAATTATAAGATATCTCATGCCTTCTTAACCTTATATTATTACAAATATTTTCACATCCAAACCTAATCATTGAACCAAACTGTATAATCCGTTGGTTAATGAAAGGTGATATGAACTTGTTAGATGTAGGGACATAAGAAATGTCTATTTTATCACACATATTAATGCAACTATTAATATCATTGTCACTTAAAAACTCTTCACATGAAAAGAAACTATCCTCAGATTCACATGCGAAAAAAGTATTAGATTCTAAACAGGAATCCTGGAAACCTTTATAAAAATAATATTTTAAATGAATCTGTCTAAGAAACTTAAAAATATCTTGTTGAACCACATAATCCCTTGGTAAAACAGTCGGGACAAATTTAAGCCCTAAGGCTAAAACTGACAATTGTTCCGTCGTTAAAGTACAATTCGACACATTCAAAACTACATTTGGTATGTTACAGTCACTATTGTTTAAACCTTTTATTGGACTGTTGCCCATACCTTCGGTCTTGTTGAAAGTCCGCCTGGTAGCCTTTTTTAAAACTACTGGCATTTTGTCCATAATTCCTTGTATGCTTCTGTCCCTGTTGTTTGGGTTGATTCTGGTATCGCCCCCTTGATTCCGAAACTCCTGTGCAAAACTTTCCGGTTCTTCAGAAACTCCATGCTTGTATCCGACCGAAAATCCTCACCGGAAGACACGAAAGAGGAAGAAGAAGGTGTACCATTGAATCTCACTCTACGACGTTGCTCACTAATCTCACTGGATATTCACATCCCGACCCCACCCCCTGCCCAGAAAACCACAGTGAAAAACTTCTCTAAATCAAATTTCACACTCCTCAAAACCGAGGTGGAATCCTTCAAAGCCCCCGGGCCTGTGGAAAATACAGCCCAGACTGCAGAATCTTTATAAACGCATTCTATGAACACCTTCAGGAATGCATGGATCATGCAATCCCAAATAAAACCAAGACCCAATCCTCCAAAGGCAGGTGTCCTGTCTGGTGGACCCCAGCCATAAACAAACTATACAATAGAAGGAAGAAGCTACTACATGATAGAGCAAAATCCCAAAAAGGGAAGGCATCTCTGATCAGTATTAGCAAAAAACTATGGGCACTCATAAAATTGTCTAAGGCCAGCTTTGAGAGAAAAATTGCATAGGACACTAAGGATAATCACAAGGCTTTCTTTAGTTGTGTTAGGAACCTGGGTGGGAATTCCCAGATATGCTCAGAATTAGTCCAAAATGACAAAAAATACACCAAACCCACAGACATTGCCAACATCCTAGCTGACAGGTTCAGCGCAAACTTCTCCCCCCCTCCCCACCAAAAGGGCAAATATCTATCCCAGCAGAGTGCTGCCCCCTGACATCTCAGATGCTCAGGTAAGAGCCACCCTCTCCAAAGCAAAAAACACAGCATCAATGGGACCAGACGGTGTCCCGGGCTGCATCCTACATGAACTCCTAGAAGAGCTAAACCCAAACATAAAACTACTGTTCAATCTCAGCCTTACTACAGGATATGTACCCAAAGAGTGATGTACAGCAACAGTGGTCCCTCTCCACAAAGGTGGTGCCTCAATGGATCCTGGAAACTATCGACCCATAAGCCTGACTAGCTTAGTCTGCAAAGCTATGGAAAGGATCATCATGGACCTCATAAATAAAGATATTGGGGACCTACAGACACTGGATCCTACCCAGTTTGGCTTTGTTAAGGGCAGATCCTGCCTCTTAAACCTGGTCGATTTCTTTGAAACAGTCACCAAGGCCATTGACGAAGGGAAGGTGGTCCCCACAGCCTACCTGGACCTCACAAAAGCCTTCAATACAATACCCCTCTCGGGCATTATAGATAAGCTCACCAGCTTAAATATAAACCCCTATGTCACTAGATGGGTTGCAAACTGGCTCAAGGACAGAACCCACATGGTTAGAATTGCTGGAGCCATGTCAGACTCCAAACCAGTTACAAGTGGCATCCCACAAGGCTCAGTCCTGGGACCTCTCTTGTTCGGTATACATTTCTCGGAGGTACAGGCCAACATGGAAGGACTGTGGCTGACCAAGTTTGCAGATGACTGCAAACTAGGCGCCATAATCGACTCTCCAGCCGACACAAGCATCCTCCAAAAGGGCCTCATAGAAACAGACAACTGGTGCCAGAGCCATGGCCTCAAGCTAAACACCAAAAGTGTATAGTCATCCCTTTGGCAAAAACAAAGTGCCCACAAATTACCACATAGGTGGTAATCCATTAATCTGGAAGAAGTGATTAGGGACCTGGGGACCCAAGTTGATAGCAATCTCTCATTTGAAAACCACGTGGCCAAAGTGGTTAGAAAAACATTTTATATAGCCCACCTAATCATGAAGGGATTCACATCTAGATCAGGGGAGGTCATCGTGCCTCTTTACTCATCCCTCATCAGGCCCATAATTGAGTACAATGCCCCTTTTGGGATGTACCTTACCAGACACATGCAGCAACTGGAAAGACCCCAAAAGTACCTCACCAAGAGGATCAAAGGGCTCAAACAGATGCCATATGCTGCCCGGTTAAAGAAACTCCAGCTCTACTCAATGGCATACCACCTGCTCAGAGGCAATCTGTGCCTGACGTATAATGCCATGTCCAACCCGGAATTAATGGACATGCTGCACCTCAGAAAATCCAAATCCCATCGAGCTATGCACTCGAGAGACTTGAACCTCAGCACTGAAATAAATAGGACATGCTGGAGGGACAGATTCATAACCCAGAGGCTCCCTTCACTCTGGAATAAAATCCCAGTCCAGGTTAGGTAGAGTCCCTCATTGACTCTCTTCAAGAGGAATCTTGATGAGTGGATGGGAGATCGTAGGTTTACCCCAGGTATCACGTCTGTGTCACTGTTAGACAGAGACACAGTATACTAACCTCGAAAAAGGGCACAGCAAAATTTATTTAAAATGGGTGGTGAAAGCCAAACACACTCTGGCTAGGCTTATAAATGCCCTAGGGCAGATAGCCTAGTATGAACCTATGAACCTATAAATATATAGAAATAGTCTCTATAGAACTACCCAAAGCTGAAACTATTGGTCTAAAAGGAGGATCGAGTGGATTTTTGTGGATCTTTGGGATGCCAAATAAAACTCCTGTTTGTAGAGTATAGTTTAACAAAAAGTAATAAACTTCATAATTAATGACACCATTCATTAAAAAAATTGTACAAGCAATACTCAATATACTTAAAACTTTTTTGAATATCAATAAATGCAACTTCTCAATATTCTTCTATATTATTTAGCATTTTTTTCTATGGAATGTTTGTACCATTCTACATTCATCACCAGCATTTCACCTCCCTTGTTGGCTTTCATAAATCTTAAAGCCGACTGCTGTTGTAATTCACACAAAGCCTTTCTTTCATCTACAGATAGATTGAAAAATGTTTTATCTGATGTTGTTAATCTTCACCTAATCCTTGACGGTAGGTTCGGAACCTGCTCAGCTATTTTCCAGCTCACTCTCTCCAAACTCTTGAGCCCAGCTCTACCCATAATGCTCCTCACAGAGATTACCCTAGATCTCATTTGCCGCATCGCATACCAGATGTGCCTTCATTATTTCTCGAGCCTTTGTGAACATTTGTGAGTTATAAAACTTATTTTATATATCCTTTACCTTAAAAACACTCTAGTAGTTAACTTTATCTACCTTATTTAAGCTACCCACTGCCCTTTCTGTTGTTTTCTCTTACTGTGAGGTTCCTGCTTACCTTTGTTGGTAACTTGCTCTCATTACCCTTTGGGTATTCTTGTTACCATCACTGGTATGTTTCTTCTCCTTTGCCTAAAAAAAAAAAATATCTCTCCCCTTTTTCTTCTAGCCTTCCTTATTTTTGAATATGTCTGGCAAAAAACAATCTCCAATGAAACCTAAGGGCTCTTCAGGTTTCAAGAGATGTACCAAGTGGGAGGGGAAAATGCCCAACTCAGACGGGAATACCCTGTGTGTTTATTGTTTAGGCGTAATTCATTTGCTTGAGAATTGTGCTATTTGTCATGGATTTTCCTCCTGTACCTTAATGGAAAGGAAATAAACTTTTGTTGAAAGGCCTGTTAAAATCTCCTTTCGACAAGGCCATTTCTGGATCAAAAGAGGAAACTGTGGAAGCGGGAACTTCTTCCTACAATTCTAAAAAGAGACCTTCTTCGGTTCTGAGCTCTTTGGAACCAATGAGAAAAATTTCTAAAACTTCCTCGGCTCTGAAAAGTTCTTCCGCACCAGGAGAATTGTTGCTGCCTAGGAAGACATCTTTGCAACACTGATGCCTCGGCCTTGGCTCCGACTGAACCGTCAGTACCTAGGACTTCAGAATTGCCTATTGCACCAAGGACATTGTATTTTCTTTCTGTGGACCCTTTTAGGAACACTCCATTTGTGGAGTCAGATGGTCCAGATCTCCTTCCACAGTATCAGTGAGGTCTAGTAAAAGTTTATTGGAACAGGACATTATGAGGTTAGTGGACCAGCTCCTAGTGGCAAGAGGATTAACTTCAGTTCTGAGCCAAGCTGGCATTGAAACAGCTCATTCCATAACACCTACATACACTTCTCCTCCAACTCTACCTAAGCCCTTAGTGTCCTCGATTCCAACAGCCCTGGCTCCAACTGAGTCTGTTCCAACAGCCTTCCCATCTTGGGTTCCAACTACAGCCTTGAGTTTTTCTGGATCTTCTGCACAGGGGGACTCCCACGGTTGGGACTTGATGGTTGGTTTCAGGATGCATGATAACTTTTTGGCTCTGTCTGAGACTTCCATTCCTCTCAGTGTGTCGGCCCTTGTAGTTCAGACTCAGGCTCCAGGTGCGGAGGTGGTCTACTCAATGTGGGGTGTGACCCCGGTTCTGAAGCAGTCCTTTTCAGTTCTGGGCTCCCACCCCTCTATGGGAGGGCCTGCCTTCCGTATCATGAAGAAGGCACTATCCCTTGGGGATTCTCAGTTGTTGCCTTCCCTGTTGGGGCAAATATTTTCTCCTTCCTCTCAGCTGGAGCTGCCATTGACCTCATCCCCTGGACAGAGGGTGCAAAAGCCCCAGGTAACACCTACCCTTGTGGTTACCTATTCGTATATTTCTTCGGAACTTCCCCGAAGAAGTCCCTGTGAAGTGGAAGTGCAAGAGGAGCACCTTGACTCCACAGAGGAGTCTGACACCAAGGATACTGACTTTGATGAAGGTGAATGTTCCCCAAAGTCACCCCCTGAATATGTTTCCTTTAGGGACATCCTTGAAATACTGAAACAGAGGGGTGACTGGTCATCCACACAACCTTTCACAGAGGAGTCAGTATACCTGGGGGCTTTTTGTGCCCAACCCTCCACTTCTTGGATTTCTCTTCCCACTGATGAACTGGTAAAATTGATTACTCAGCAGGCTTGGAAGATACCCAATGCCATAGAGCCTATTCCCAAAAGGCCTGACCGTATTTTGTCTGCACCAAAGGAGGAGCCACGTTGGTCCAAAGGAATCCCTGTTGATGCAGTGGTGGTAGCAGCAGCCACCAAAAAAGAACTCACAGAAGAGAGTCACACTATCCATCCTTCTAACAATGAGTCTAGGACCTTGGATAGATTCAGGAAGCATGTTTATGCTTCAACAACCTTTGTGTTAAGGTCGTTAAACTACATGCCACACTTTACCAGGTAACAAAGAGACTTAATTAAAGAACTTTCTAACACTCTGGCAGGAGCAGAAGCTGTGGTGGTTCAGGATAAGGTCTCCTCCCAGCTTGCAACTCTTGAATCCATCTCTAATTCATCCATAAGGCTCATAGCACATGCAGCTGAAGGGACATCCAGAGCATCAGGTTCAGGCATAGCCATAAGATGGCATTCCTGGATGCACTTATGCGACTTTGTGGACCCATTCAAAGCATCATTCATCGATACACCTTTATCTACCCTTTTTGGCCAAAAGTTAAGGAAACTCTGACCAGAAGTGAGCATGATGGCAAGACCCTATCTGCAGTGGGCATACATTTCTCTACTCCTCTGTGACTCTTCTCAAGGAATCAGAGGAGTGGGAGACTATGGTTCAAGATATCCAAATGGCCTTTCTATGACTCACATGGTAAAGATTTTCCCCAGGGCAGAGGGAAAAACAATGGAAGATGCTGCCCTAGGGGACAGAATGGACCACAAAATCAGAGGTCCAGGGACTCCTTCTTTGGTACTTCCTATCAGCATCCCGGAAGGGATGCTCGATAGTCTTCCTCTGGAGGCAGTCGGGGGGGCGATAATCCCGGCATCTACCAACCTGGCAAATAATAACCTTGGACAAATGGGTGCTTGGAATAATATCCAGAGGCTACCAAACCTCAGAAAAAAACTCCCAGATGTTCCACCCAATCAAATGGAGGCAGCAGCTTTAGAAATCCAAAAGCTGACAGATGAAAAAGTCATCCAAAAAGTCCCACCAGACCAGAAAGGAACCAGGGTTTACTCAAGATTCTTTTTAGTGCCCAAAAAAACAGGGGACTAGAGACTGAGTTGGGATCTCAGCCAATTCAACAAATCAGTCCACCAAACCAAATTCTGGATGGTCTCGGTACAAACCATGCTTCCTTTCTTGGAAAAAGGTGACTGGATGTGCTCAATAGACCTCAAGGATGCTTATTACCACATAAAGGTGGAGAAAAGCTCCAGGGGGTTTCTATGCTTCCAGATAGGGGCCAATCATTACCAATTAAGAGCACTGCACTTTAGACTCACCACAGCCATCCATTTGCACATCCTTAGGTATTTCAATACATCTCAAAAAATCCCAGCTGCAAGCCACACAATGTCTGGATTTCATAGGGGCACAACTGAACAATTTTTCAGGAATAGCTTCTCTCCCACCAGAAAGACTACTAAGCATCAGGGCTCTGGTGAGACAAATTATTCAAAATGACAGAGTCCCATCAAGATTAATTCTTCAAACCTTGGGTTCAATGGCTGCCACAATCACTCTGGTTCCCCTAGCAAGATTTCACATGCAAATACTACAGTGGTTACTAGCAACACAGCGGTCTCTAGCTTATCAACCAATATCTTATCAAATTCTAGTAACCAATTTCTGAAAACAAGACCTCAAATGGTGGCTACATTCAGATAAGATTCTCCTGGGCTGACCCTTCACTCAACCTCAAGCCATAGTGACCACGGATGCTTCCCAGATAGGGTAGAGCATTATCTGGGAAAGACAGTTCAAGGCACGTAGTCCCAACTGGAGGCCAACCTGCACATCAGCGTTATAGCGATGAGGCAGTGCTATTAGCATTGCAAGGATTCCCTTCCTCTAGGAACAGTTGCAATTCAAACAGACATGCCAGTAGTCTGGTACATCAACAAACAAGGGGGAATGAAGTCATATCTACTATGTTGAGAGGCACTCAGAGTGTGGAAATGGTCAATTTCTTCCAACCACTTTCTCATAGCAATGCACATCCTGGGAAGTTCAAATGTGGCAGCAGACAAATTGAGTAGGACTATTCTCATGCCTCGAGTGGTCCCTGAATACAGTAGTGGCAGACAAGATTTTATGTCAATTAGGCCAACCTTGCTGCAAGCTTTTTGCCTCTCCCCTGAACAACAAATATAGAAGTTACTTTGCCCTAATCCTCCACTGGGGGAATCACCCAGGGATGCTCTTCTACACAGTTGCCTCCCAGTCTATTATATGCCTTTCTCCTGATGCTGTTAATCTCTCAGTTCCTGGAAAAATCAAAAATGACAAAGAATACCATAATACTCATTGCCCCATTCTGGCCTCGACAAGTCTGGTTCCCCTTCCTTTGGCCTCATCTGCTACAGAAACCATGGACCCTGGACCCAGTTCCAGACCTGCTAACTAACCCAGAAGGCATGGTTCACCCAAACTTGCAGCACCTCATGCCAGACAAGCCCCTCTGTCATCACCAGTCCAACATATTATTATTGTACATCACAAACCTACAAGTAGAAAACTTTTCCTGAGAAAATAGAGAAGATTTACCATATGGGCTTTAAATAAGGGACTTGATCCCTTCAATGCCCCAATTGAATGCATATTGGACTTCTTGAATACACACTTTGAGTTTGGTTCCTCTGCTTCAGCTATAAAAGTTCAGTTGGCAGCAATCTCTAATTTTCATGCAGGTCACAATCACTCTTCAATAATGTCCCATAAGCTTTCCAGAGCCTTCCTGAAAGGGTTGTCCTAGCTCAGACCCCCTTTTAAAGATCTGGTTCCTCCATGGGATTTGGTAACAGTCCTACAAGTGCTAACTCAAAGCCCTTTTGAACCCGCTGATTCTTGTCAATTAAACTTTTTGACTTGGAAAACTTTATTTCTAGTAGCCATCACCTCTACAAGGAGGGAGTCTGAGTTACAGGGTCTATCATGCAAATCTCCCTATATAATTTTTCATACAGACAGGGTACAATTCAGAACAAATCCTTCTTTTCTTTCAAAAGTGGTTACTGAATCCAATATCAACCAGACCATACATTTACCAACCTTTTTCCCTAATTTTAGCAATCAAGGAGAATACGCTCTGCGTTTGCTAGATGTTCATAGACAATTGTGCTTTTATCTCCACAGAACTAAGGAATTCTGTAAATCTGACCAAATATCTGTGGCCTTCTCTTCCTTAAAAATGGGTTGTGCAGTATCCAAAGTTATCTTGGCTAAATGGTTGAGAGACTGTATTTCTTTCACCTATCAATCTCAAGGTCTTCAACAGCAGTTTTTCATGGAAGAGCTTCTCTAGATGACATTTGTGCAGCAGCTACTTGGTTCTCTCACCATACCTTCATTACACATTACAAACTAGATCAAATCTCGAGGGGTAGAGCATCCTTTGGCTCTATGGCACTTCGGAATATTCTTCCATGAGACCTCCCAAGGTACATAAGTTCTGGGATTCTGTCCCACTGTCAAGGATTAAGTGAAGATTAACAACATCAGATAAAGAAGTTATGTCTTTCCATAATGTTCCATCTGTGTTGTTCATCTTCACCAATCCTTGATATACCCTCCCACCATCCCCCATCCAAAAATATTTTTAGTAGGCCTCACCCAATTCTAACCAATTTTCTCATGAGGAATCCATAGATGGCCTCATCTTCTTTGTATATATCTCTATATTATATATGTCTAATATTCTAAAATTTGGCTATATTCTGCCACCTGGCAAACTTGATCTGAGGTAATCTCTGTGAGGAGCATTATGAGTAGAGCCGGGCTTGAGAGTTTGGAGAGCGTGAGCTGGAAAATAACAACCGAGTCAGTTCCGAGGGTTCAGAACCGAACCCACCATCAAGGATTGGTGAAGAGGAACAACACAGATGGAACATTATGGTAAGACATAACTTTTTTTTTCACTTTACATGCTACTAATTCCCTAATTTCTTGTTGACAGACTGTTTGGTACAATGGCGGATTAAAAGTGGAAGGTTTTCTTAACCCCCCCCTTAACATTAACATCCTTCAACAGATAATGTACATTTAACTTTCTTGTATAAAATTTAAGTTCTAAAGTTTTTTTTGTCAAACTTGCTCTATGGCTAGGAGTAAACTGAAAACCCAATTTTAAAATGTTATAATGATGTTCGTTTAAAATGAAATCAGACCAAGTTAAAAATGTTGACATCATCACAACATACAGTCTCACTACAGTCCTTTAATGTTTTCTCCATTTGCTTCTCCAACTTTGGCTGGAATGATTCCTGACCTGTTCGCTCTGTGATTGCAGTTTTTTTTATGGCGCCTTCTTCAGTGCGAAAATACAGAAGAGTTAATCTAGAATTCAGAGATCGCAAAGCCAACTCTGAAAAATCTTCAATTTTCTCTCTAGGTTTTGAAGAGATGTTCTCAATTTATCCATAATAATGCTGTTGTTCCCTATTAACTTTTTCAAAAATTCTAAGCCAACTTTATTAAAAAACTCGACCAGTTCTAAATAAAAGGGCTCACCTGGATTCACACCATTTGGCAGTTTAAAAAATGCAACCCTTTTGGAAAAACCTCATGCTGGTTACACCATTTGAAATATTTATTTTCTATTGCCAGTGCTTTATACTTCTTTAATCCCTTTTCCAAATCATGAAGTAAAACAGTGACTTTGTGCCTTGCCAAGTTAGCCTTAGTATCCCCTTGCTCAATATTGACTGGATTGAAGTTTAAGCACAAATCCGAAGGCACATCATGATAAATATTGTGACTTACTGCTTTTACTGTCTCATAATTTCCACCTGAGCAATCAGATGACCCAATAGAGCCAATTATTTCAATACTGGTCAAACTTCTTATTCGAGACAAGGAGGCCAAAGATTTTTGCATTTCTCCAACTTGAGCAATCAATTCTTGCATAGTCTTGTCTTGGCTGTCCGGAACAGAATGCAAAGTGAAACTAAGTAGATCATCCTCACCAATGCCAGCCATCAGGAAACCAGAAAATTAAACAAGAAACTGAAAAAATTGGAAAAATCCTGAGGAATAGTATGTATAAAACCAAAAACCACAACAACTATTTTAGCTTAGTGAAGACACCTTCCATTTTGAGTGTAAAAAATTTAATAGCCGCTTTCGTAAACCAACTTCTTCAGAAAAATACAATACATTACAGAAACATCCAATCATTTAAATCCACCATCATCCAATAAAAATTACATTCAAAACTTGTGTTTTATATCATGGGCTATTCAGGAAGTTATCCCATGCAACCTCCTCTTTAATCCAGCTAACTTTGAGATTGCCAACCTTAAGTGCATGGTATAATTTTATAAACTTTAGATGTTTTGTCTAGTCATCTGGACTTGACTAAATGTGCTGAGATCAATTAGGCATTTGGCAGATGACCAGAGACTGATAATTATGGTCTTGGCTAGAGTTGTATAATTGCAGATCACCTTAGCCAGCAGCAAGCTATGTATCTCTGACTTAATAACTCCTATAGGAAAATAGCTCCTTTGATGCACTGATTTAAAGTTAATCTGTGGTGGCTCGTGATATCGGACTGCAGGACTGCAGCCCCCAGCTGTGAACTACAATGGTAAACTCCTAAACTGTATGCATCATGCTTAGAAAATTGAATCCGGACTGCTGTCTTAACAGTCTAGATTCAGGAAGAAGGCAGCAGTCTGCAGATGCCCCAGAAGTTTATGTGGTTAGCACTACATAGACTGGAAGGGGATCAGACTTCAAGGTCTACAGTCTCGGAACTAGACCCACAGCAAACAGGAACAAGTGCCAGGAAAATGGAAATGTACATTCTGGTGTGGCTGCAAACGAGATGTCAAGCTGTGTGTTACTGCTGCATTCCAGTGTCATTTATTTTAGAAGCTGTATTCCTGCATTCCGTCATGAATTTCAGGTTCCTTTATTTCAGGTACTGTGTATGTGTGTGTAAAATCAGGCGGAAGTGCCTCTGCTTAAATTTATACTATTTCTAATTTGTGACACTACAAACTCAATGTGATGTGACATTTTAACATATAACTTGTGGTTCCCTTGTTGTGTAATTTGACTGAATGACATGCATGGGGCTTTGGCTTTCCTGTATGCTAGAAGAGCTTCTTATGAGGCAAAAATATGGACATTCTTTAAAAACCAGGATAGTTGAGAGGTGTGCTTGCTTCTGTTTAACTTTTGTTAAATTATAAAAATACAACATTCTACCAGTAGATGAAACAATTACCTTGCGTCTTTGCAGGTGCATGGAAAAATCATACTCTTAATTTGGATAGTTGTGACATAACACAACCTGCCCACAGTAAAACAGAGATGTGTGCCTTAAGATGTATTTTTTGGGTTCTCTAAATGGTCCAGAAATGGAGGGTGCATTGCCTCTAGTAAAATAGAGCTGAAATCAGTACCACTTTCCATTATTTAGGAAAACAAAAAACAAACATGTTGCACTTCTCACGGTTTCTCTAATAATCTGAAATCAGTTTTGAATGAAAGAGGAAACACTTTCAATAAAGAACGGTAACTAAACTGGCAAAAAGCAAGTGAGACAATTAACTGAAGTGAATGTATATCCTATATAACCCTTTGTCAGTGAAACGCTTGCTTGATGATGTTTGTGTACAAATAAAGGAACGGCGGGGGGCGGGTCAAAGGACTTTGCCAAAAAAATAAAAAACAGATTTAAATATTGCTCATACAAATTTAGAAAGTTGATAGAACAACAGGTTTTGCTTTAGCATTAATAATCTGAAGGGTATGAATTCTGTAACTCAAATGTCTATTATTATTTTCTGACTTCAGTCTTTAATGACTTGCCAATAATTTGCCAGGAAAACCACAATTTTATGAAAAAAAGGACCACAATATGAGGCACAAATCTGGATATTCTGCGAAATCTGTACAGTTGAGAGGTAACTTCACTTGCTGCATGTCAAATTATGAAATGTGGTCCCTCTGCTTTTGTAAATATTGTCAACACACAGATTAACCCTGCAGCTTACATACGTTTCACTAATTAATACGTATTTATTTATCAGCTGCTACCATCTAACAGTATACAACAATGGTCACCGGTGATTTCTCACTCTGAAGACCAAACCACCCCCACTGCATCCCCCCAAGCATTAATATTTTGGTAAGCCTCCTCTTCTTTTGCATAACTGGTTAGTAGGGATAGAAAGCAACATTGATAGTAGTGGTATAAGCTCAACCAATAGAACTGCCCGGAGATGTGAGAGAGCCAATCCTCACAGAGTCAGCGTGGGATTTGTAGGCCCTGTTAGGTTGAATGAAGAAGGGGCGGGTGAAACTAACTACTTCGGAAGGGTGCAGTCTGAATTAGTTAGCTCTTAGTGGGATTTATTTTGTGTCATAAGTGGGGATGCGCCTGTTTTCTAGGGAGTCTTTGCTGTACTTGTTTATACTTAGGTTTCCTGTTAAATGCAGACATGGGTATGTTTGTTTTAATCATTCTTATTACATTACGTGTAAAGCAAATCTTTAATAGCACTCTAGTATTTTAAAAACTAATTTGATCTTCCTATGTTGTGAGATTGGTACAAGAACAATGCTTGCTGGGCTTTCTTGTATAATATATGAGCTTTTTGAAATCCTGGTCAAACACAGATATGAATGTGTTGCCCATTTGAGGTGTAATTCACATGTATGGCTTATGCTCTACAATGAGGGACTTGAGGGTTAAGACAAAGGAAATGGTGGCTGGCTATCTGAGTTATATGTGCCTTTTGAAATTGGCTGTCTGTCAGTCACCATGCAGGCTTTTGGCTGGAATTGCTCCCCCCTTCATCACTTCCCATGCTTGTAGCAAGCAATGCTGCATTACAGCCTTCTTTGTATTCTGTCATTAAGAACATGGAGTTATTAAGGAGAAAACAATTTTAATTGTTCTACTTTAGATTGTTAAATGACTCAAAACACACTTGATATATTTCAAAACCTATAAAAAGTGAAGCCCATGAGTTTAAAGTTGTGTTACATCACATCTAGATAAAATGTGTCCTGCTCTCACTCAAGCACTATACTTATTCTGGCTTATTATGACTTTACTCCATCTCCCTGGTAAAATGTTCACTTGTTTACATTTCTGACGATCTGTTTCATTGAGTATTGTGCCATTATCATGGTTGTTTCTGTTGGTTCAATGGATTAGTGACATCTGTTGCTACTTGAATAACACTGGAGGATCACTGTAAAGTTCTGTCTTGCTTGTGATATATGATGCTGGAGACGGATAGCCACTGTTTGTCACTGAATGATTACTCCAGGTGTATCAGGTATGTTTGTATGACGCATGGCTGTTTGAATTCTGTATAACAAGCTCAGCTGTTTTGATGTATGTTGTCTGGACTGATTCCTTTTCTCTTTCCTTTGAGTGCGGGTTTGCACAGTGGCACTGTGGCATTTTGGAGGATCTCAATAGATGACATACAGAAAAACTTGGAGATAACATGAACCTGGTTGAGGAATGATTCTCAACTGTATTTCTTTTGTAGTGCTGTTGAGCTCAAGATAATGCATTGTTTTGGGAAGCAATTTTATTCTCATATATTTCCTACTCTCAGCATGAGTAAGATAAATCTGAGCCCTACTACAAATATTTACTCTAATGGCCATTTTAATAACACGTAAAGATTTCATTTTGATTTATCTCTGATCTTTCTAGGATGCTTATAGTATTTTAATTGCAACTATACATTATCTATAATGCATATAAAATAACCAAACAGTAATAGAAGTTAAACAAGTTTAATGATATATAGGCTTGTGAATGTATTGCATATTAATATACCTAGATATTTTATGTTAAATTTGTTTGATGAATTATTAAATGTACAATTTAAGCAGGCAAAAATCTTGTGTTGTATTCAAACCTAACTTGAAATCAACTATGCACAGCTATTCTTATTTATGAAGAACTAGTTATAGATATGAATTAATTGTATTCAAGTAAGACTTTAGAAGCAACATAATGATTTTTAAATTCATACAAAATTAACCTCTAACATGAAGAATGTTGTCTCTATATTCGACACAGGATAGCAAAAATACTTTTATAGATTGTATTAAGTATACGATATGATGTCGAAATATCTAACTATGTGTAAATAAAATGGGTAATTTTATGTGGTAAAAACTGAACAGAGATTATGAACACAGCTGTATGAACATCACAAACAACAACAGAAAGAAGTTAGATACAAACATAACAAAAGCTGCACTAACAATGCGGCATGCTTTCAAGTTTATAGTCATAGATGAAATGAAAATTGACTATAGAGGTGGACCTAGGCAACTAAAAAAAGAAGAACTAGAGTTAGTGTGTGAAGTTAAACTTAATGCTTGCCGTGTCTGGTTTGGTTTGAATGACACTCAATCTCAAGTATTCTAAGACTTAGAAAGAAGTCTTAGAAGTAAACATTCAATAAATTGCAGTCAAAAAAAACTTTTAATTTCTTTTACAAATATATTTCTATTATACACTTTTTACATACACTTTCCTAAAACCTAAGGTAGCAACTTTTTATTTTTTTAAAAAGTAATTATTATATTTTTTTATTTTTATTATTATTTAGACAATAGGTGGGGTGAGGTTGGTGTGTTGGTGTTTGCCTTACAGGGGGCAAGTGCAGGGGGTTTGAGTCTCACAGGCTAATAATAACTTGAGAAGGCAGCTGCAAGTTGCAAGTTAGCCTAGCTTAATGAGAACCTATGAACTATAAGATATCTGATTACTGTTATATTGTGTTTTGTGTATTGTGTTGGTTGATGTATTATTATATACTATATTACTTCATTGTGCCTTTATGATCTGTATCATTTGGCTGAATGACTCAATTGGAACAACTGAGTTCATTTGACTTTTATTATTGAAGAAGAAGTCTTTTTTTAGTAGACTTAAAAAGCTTTAAAATAAACGGTTTTTATTTTAGCCCTTACTATTTTGACTACGTTTTTTAATTTCAAGTGAATTTTTTACGGTTTGGAGTTTCTGTTTGTTGGACCTGATTTGTGTTCTATACAATATGATGTCTTTGCTAATTCTAGAAGTTCTAGTATTCATTCAAATGTTTATTTCATATATCACTGTTTATCTTATTGTTTTACTATTACTACATTAATGGATAAAGGAAATCAGGCAGAGTTTCCATTTACTCATTTTGAAAACTGACATTAATAAGGGAAAGGAAGGAGGGAGGGGTAAATGAAGAGGAAATGAAATAGAATGGAAAGGAATAAAAGGTAAAAGGTAAAAAAGGAAAAAAGAGTGAGAGTAAGAAGGAGAAGGGAAGAGAAGAGGAAAGGGGAAGTTACAAAAGTATGAACCAAAGAATAACAAAGAAAGAATAACAAGGGAGACAGACAGTAAAAATAAAAAGAGAAAATAAGTAAAAACAGGAAGGGAAGGAAAAGGGGGAAATTAAAGCATAGAAGAAGGTATTGTAATATTTATACATTTATTTGATTTAGCCTCTGGCTGACTAAAGTTGAAGATGATGCTGCTGTCCTGCTATTGTCCTCTTTGGTGAAGATACCTAGTAACCATGAACCTGTTATCAGTTTGCCATCCATTCCCTATTGCAATATTTCTAGCGTATCATTTTTTTAATGCAACATAGGCAATTTACTCCTCAAGGACGACAGGCACTTTATTTGTAGATGAAACAATGAAATATAAAGTTGTTTACTAGCAGCAACCTCTTTGTTAGTTACAGATTTCTTTAATGTGGAATTATTTAGATGACTTTTACTTCTGCAGAGATTGTGCATATTTACTGATACTGATGGATCGTAGAAGTTTGAGTAGACTTTTATGATGGAAATGTTCTCAACTGGGCAGTTTTGTCATTATTGGTGCATGCATTTTGTTTCATCGGTTACTGGAAAAATGTTCAAAACAATAAATTTAAAACACCCTCTAACAACTTTACTGTATTATACAATGAATATAATTTAATGCAATCAGGAATGTGTATCACACAACACATGTATGTTTTGTGTGCCAGAGGCCTATCATTTGAAAACAGCCCAAAGTTAATATTTATACTAGCCAAATGAATTTTCTTTGAATGTGGGTTTCAATGCTGTTTCAATGAATGTGAGTTTTAAGGGCAGAGAAGTTTTAATGCTAAGTGTATTTTCATTGTGAGACTGCATTGCTTTGTTTAGCAGATGTCTTAGTGTTTGTGCTGTAAAATGCAAAATAAAACTTTCAAATTAAATCCAAATCATTGTAGAAGTAAAGTAGTATGCACATTACAGTGTTTATGGTAAATGGGGCAAAATAGCCAAGTAATGGGACATTGGAATGGCTGCAGGGGGGAGGCTCCATTCTACCATGATTTGTGAGGGGGGAAGGGCAGAAAACCCAAAGACAGCCTCAGCTGAACTATACCATTCAACTGTCCAGATTTTCACAGAATGAATAGATTTTTGCTTCTTATTTTTGGTTTGTTCCTCATAAAATTTGTGGTTTTCTGGCAAATCATTTCTGAATTAAGTCACTAAACAATGACACACTGAATTTTAGACTTCAAAAACTTCAGAAAAATGAATGCTAAAGCAAGACTTGTTATTCTATCAACTAAGTTTATACAAAAGCAAATGTTAGTAGTGTTTGTATGTCATCCTGATATATTTGGCCTTGTCCAGATTTCCTGCATTAACAGGTTGAGAGGTATGTGCAAATAAATTGGAATTAGGCATATCCAAACCTCTCAACTGTCCCTGATTTTGGCTCAAAATGTTGTTCTCCCTCTAATAATCTCTCTTCAAAATGGAAATTTTGGAAGAAAACATGGAGGGTTTACAATTAATAAATAACTGTAATAAACAGAGTTATAGATTACTTTTATTTCAGAAATGCATGTAGATTCATGTATTTTTTTAGCTGCTCAAGTTAGCAGTATTAATATTAAAAAGCTGTCCCCTATTTGACAGGTTCCCAGCTGTATTGTATGGCTATTTTATATTTTTGCATCACATTTTTGGTCCATTTTTCATAAAATTGTGGTTTTCTGGCAAATTAGTGGCAAATCATTAAAGAGTGAAGTTAGAAAATAATGATATACATTTGAGTTTCAGATTTCATACCCTTCAGAAAATTTATACTAATGCAAGACCTATTATTCTATTATCTTTCTAAGTTTATAAGAGCAATATTTAAATATTGTCCATATTTTTGGGCCTTTGCCCCACTTCTATGTATGGCTTTGTCCAGATTTCTTGCTCTGAGGTTGAGAGGTATGACAAATGTGTCAGAGCCATCACAGTCAGCTAGAGATATTTCAAATTGTGACATACTTGTTGCACCCCACTCCACCATGTAGTGACTCTGGATGTGTCCAAGCAAGGTTCATAGATAGGTACTAGGCTATCTGCCGGAGGGGATTTATAAGCCTAGCCAGAGTGTGTCAGCTTTCACCATCCCATTGATTAATTAACTGAGCCTCTGTCAAGAAGAGCCAATGAAGTGATCCCAGGGGTGTATTTTCTGTTACCCATCCACTTGTCAAGGTTTCTCTTGAAGAGTGTTAGTGAGGGGCTCTGCCTAATGTAGTTAGGAATTTTGTTCCAAAGCATGGGGAGTCTCTGTGACAGGAATCTATCCCTCCAGCATGTTCTATTTATTGTTGTGGTGAGGTTTAGCTCACTAGAGTGAATGGCTCACAGTGACTTGGATTTATTTAGGTGGAGCATGTCATCAATTCTGAGTTGGACATGGCTTTGTAAGTCAGGCAGAGATCATCTCTGAGTAAGTGATATGCCACTTGAGTACAGCTGGAGTTTTTCTAGTCGGGCTGCATAGGACATATGTCTGAGACCAGTAATCCTCTTGGTGAGGTACTTTTGTGGTCTTTCCAGCTGTTGGAAGTGTTTTGTGAGGTACATCCCAAACGGAGCATTGTACTCTATGATAGGTCTGATGAGTGACGAGTAGAGGGGCACTACAACCTCTTTATTTCTAGATGCGAACCATTTAGTAATTAGATGGGCTACATACAAGGATTTCCTAACTACTTTGGCAATATGATTGTCAAAGGAGAGATTACTATCTACCTGCGTCCCCAGATCTCTTATTACCTCTTCTGTATTAAGTGGGCTGCCACCTATGTGGTAATTCATGGGTGTTTTGTTTTTCCCAAACAGGATGTCTATGCATTTTTTTGGCATTTAGCTTGAGATCATGACTTTGACACCGTGTCCGTCTCAGTAAGGCCCTCTTGGAGAATGTCTGTGTCAGTCAGAGAGTCAATTATGGCTCCCAGTTTGCAATCATTGGTGAACTTAGTTAGCCATAGCCCTCCTGTGTTTGC
This sequence comes from Protopterus annectens, assembly GCF_019279795.1. Classification (NCBI taxonomy): domain Eukaryota; kingdom Metazoa; phylum Chordata; order Ceratodontiformes; family Protopteridae; genus Protopterus; species Protopterus annectens. Next base: position 1,713,760,442 of record NC_056739.1, on the reverse strand, counting down.
CTGTACTTCTGAGAAGTATATGCCGAACAGTAGGGGTCCCAAGACTGAGCCTTGTGGGAAAACACTTGTGACTGGTTTAGAGTCGGACCTGGAGCTCGCTATTCTTACCGTGTGAGTTCTGTCTGTAAGCCAGTTGGCAACCCATCTCATGACGTAGGGGTTTATATTCAGGCTGGTGAGTTTTTCTGTAATTCCCAAGTGGGGAATGGTGTCAAAAGCCTTGTTGAAGTCAAGGTAGGCTGTGTGAACTACCTTCCCCTCATCTATGGCCTTGGTGACTGTCTCGAAGAAGTCAACCATATTTAGTAGGCATGATCTGCTCTTAACAAAGCCGAACTGGGTTGGGTCAAGTGTTTGGAGATTCCCAATGTCTTTGTTAATGAGTTCCATGATGATGCGCTCCATGGCCTTGCAGACCAGGCTAGTCAGGCTTATGGGGCGATAGTTACCAGGGTCAGTTTTGGCCCCTCTTTTGTGGAGTGGAATAACCGTTGCTGTGCGCCATTCTATGGGCACATAGCCTGTGGAGAGGATGAGATTGAACAGTGTGTTTAGGTGGGGGGTTAGTTTGTTCTGTAGTTTATGTAAGATGCAGCCTGGGACACCATCTGGCCCCATTGATGCTGTGCTTTTGGCTTTTGAAAGGGCTGTTTTCACCTGTGCGTCTGCGATTTCCAGGGCACTACACTTTTTCAGTTTTGTTGTGGGCCCTTTCGGGGGTGAGAGGGGGTGAAGTTTGCACTGAATCTATCTGCCAGGATGTTGGCAATATCAGTGGGTTCACTATATTTTGTGCTATTTTGCACTAGCTCAAAGCATATCTGTGAGTTGCCACTTAGATTCTTGACATAGCTAAAGAAGGCTTTGTGGTTATCTTTCGAATCCTTGGCTATTCTTCTTTCAAAGTTAACCTTGGAGGATTTTATGAGGGACCTTAGTTTCTTACTGATACTGATCAGGGATGTCTTTCCTTCTTGGGGTTTGCTTATTTTCTGAACCAGTTTCCTCCTTCTATTGTATAGCCTGTTTATGGCAAGGGTCCACCAGACTGGTTTCCTTCTCTTAGGGAAGTGACTCTTGGTTTTGCTAGGGATGGCATGATCCATGCATCCTTGTAGGTGCTCATAGAGTGCATTTGTAAAGGTTTCTGCATCTTGGGCAGTGTTATCCTTTAGTGTGGGGGCTGTGAAACTTACCACCTCTGTCTTAAGTAAGGTGAAGTTTGCTTTAGAAAAGTTTTTTACTGTGGTTTCCTTAGTTGGGGGTGGTGTTGGGGTGTGGACATCCAGAGTGATTAGTTTATGGTCTGATCTAACCAGTGATGGGTTGACCTCTGGTGTGGAACACCTGTCACCCATATTGGTGATGACCAGGTCCAATATGTTTTCACCTCTGGTAGGGGAGTTTACCAGCTGATACAGGGCATTTGAGTTGATAAATTCCAGGAAGTGCTGGACCTGGGAGTTTGTACTTGAGTAGTTTTCCCAGTTAACAGTAGGGTAATTGAAATCACCCAATATCAGGGTGTTCGGTAGGACCTTCATGTTTTCCAGTGTCTCCAGAAAGGTGGAGTGGTGGTCCTGGGTCATGTAGCGTGATCTGTAGCAGGCCACAATTTGCATTGCAGATTTGCCTGATGTTAGTTGCACATGGATGATCTCGGAGGTATCATGCTGCGCCACTAACCTGGAGGTGTAGGTATCCTTAATGAATATGGATACACTCCCTCCTTTTGTGTTTTGTTCCATGTTTTGTGGTCAAAATGTGTGGTATGAGTTGTAGCCCGGTAGTGCTGGGGTGCACTGTGGAGCCTTGAATCAGGTTTCAGTTACTGCACAGATGTTGACATTCTACATACTGAGGAGTGCTTCGAGCACATGCATTTTGAGATTTAAACTCCTGGCATTGAGTAGCATAACCCTCATTTTTTTATTTGTGCATTTTATGGAGGTGGGTTTGACTTTTGTGCCTTGCCTAAAAAGGCACTATGGGGGCAGCAAGAGCCTTGGCCAGTATTCGAAAGCCTAGGGATGACAGGTGCAAGCCATCTCTTGTGAAGCAACGAGGCCTGTCGAGCATGTCATCCCAGGCTCACAGACACTGGATCCCCTGTGAATGACACCAGAAGCTTAGCCAATTGTTGAAATTGATCATTTTTTCTTTATACTGCAGTGTCATTCTTGGTGAGGGCAGGATGCTACTCAGGGTCAGGGTCATACCTGCCTGGGCTACATGATCAGAGAGCTCTTCCATGTCTCTTTTCATGTAGTGCAGGGAGGTACGTCTCAGGTCATTCACACCAACATGAACAATGACAGAGTCATATTCGTACTTGTACTGCAAGGAGCAGTTATGCAGTGTAAGTGTGCATATTATCCAAGGTAGGCACAAGTACTACAGTGGCTTTTCATCTGGTCTTGATTTTGCAGAATGTTCTGTTTTTCTGTCATATTTTTATACTGTTGATTTATGCTTTTTATTATTCAGAAAGTGCATGTTGCTCTGTGTTTAAGTAGCAATGCTTTAATGACCATCAGGTAAGCTTGTCTGAGATTGTAAGATGCAAGTAAGCTTTAATAAGCATACTGTTAAAGAAGTGCCAACATTGAAAGCCTTTCTGTTGTTGCCATGCAGATAATACTTACATAACTAGGTAATGTATAAGCCTCGTGTATTGAAAAGCATATTACAGTATTTGTAATAAAGGACAGGATTACTGTATTTTAAGAAGCTCATTACCTTTGTTGGAGACTTGCAGTCATCTTTGCAGGCTTTACCCGTAAACTAAACAGAATGCCAATATATCATGTGTGGTCCATAACCTGTGCAGTAATCCTTTAAGCAATTTATCTTGAGCTTGTTTCTTGTTTGCTGTTCGTTTTTTTTTACTTTGATCATGTTTTCCCCATGAAACAAGTAGATAGTTATCAGGCAGCAGGTCTTTTTTGGATAAGAAACATTTTTACAAGTGGGGGTATCACAGAGATTGCTACTTTCAGCATGTTACTTGGTACTTTTTATAAAGTTGAATATAAATTATAATTAGAACTGCAGTGGAAGGATAAGTGGTTTGAGTTGAGTGCTGCTTGTTTTTCTTATACTTGATTTTGACTGTCATTCCAGTAATGTATTTAAAAAGTTATTTATTTTTTTCATGCCTCACAACCTTTTTGTTTCCATCTAGCTATTAAGTAAGCTGTCATGCAGCCAATGCATTGAAATATTTTTTCTTCTGCACTTCATTTTGTCTTGATTGGACTCTCATAATGACTGTTGTGAAACCAGGGCAGCGTATTTAATTAAAGTTCCATTTTTTGTGGTTTTGAGCATAGCTCCTCCCCTTTCTAGTTGGCCGCACCCCTTCCTATTTTCCCCACCCATTCAGCTGTCTCCTTCACCTCCCCCTTTGATTTGAAGTCACCAGCCGCCACTGAAGTTAATTATAAAGTTTAGCCTCTCTGCTTTCAAAATCAGAGTAGTTGTTGTGTCTTTCGGCTTTTCCCAGTCAGGGGTCACCATAGTGAAACTCCAGTCCGCTAATGATTGGCAGTTGATTTTTACGTGCTGAGTTGCCAGCCCTGATGCACAACCTTCAACGAAGGTATGCCCATTCACGCATGTCTCCATGCAGAAGACGCTCTAGCTGAGAGTCGAACCGGTCAGCGTCTTACTGTGAGGCGACAACGCTACTGCAGCACCACAATCGTGGATCAGAGTAGGGACATTCAAAAATCGTACTACGGAGTCAATACACATAGTTCCAATGTTTTCATAGTTTCACATGGCCTAAAAGACCATTAAAAATGCAGACTTCTTAATCATATACACATTTCTTATTTCCCATATACATATGTAATTTTTTTTATTTTTTTCTCTAATTGTTAATAGTAATACATTGCAGTAGATTGATATTACCGGAGTCAAATATGTGCCATGTTTATTTTTTCTATTGATACCAACATTAAACTCCTCTATCCTGTGTCCTAACATTAGTTACTTCAGTTGATACCCATATTTCTCACTCCAAAAGTCATGCTCTCCTGCCTAAGAAGTGCTTCTCTCTCGGTAACCTGTATAAGCAGTAAACACATTAACTTGTTGCAATGTATTAGAGTATGTCATGTGATTAATCTTGTGACCTTTTTAATATATTATTTTGGCAGCACATAAAAATACTCTGTCATACTAAAATTAAGGAGACTCCATTTGCTTCAATTCATTACACAAGTAATTTAATATTTACAATAGATATGCATCCTACACTGTACTGTGAAAGGATTTTACCTTGAAAATAGGTATAACGATACAGTTATGTGAAAAAAGTGTTTGTGAACACCTAAACCTACTTAGCCATTTTACAGCACTATTACAAAAATAGAAGGACAGATCCATTTGTAGGGTGATGAAATCTTCAGATAAGCATTTTTGCAAAATGACAAATAATCATCAAATGATGGTGGAAATGTATGGACTACACAATTTAGTCAGATTTAATAAATAATGCAAACTACAAGTACAATTGTGCATTATTCCTAAACCTGTGTAACAACACATTTAGTCAAAAGATGACAGTAACATGCCCGCAGAGTCTGTATTCTGTTAGACCAGTGCATATGTAAATGTTAACTCAACATACCTGTTGGTCTACATATGCTTTTAGATACTGTATGCTCTATATTCTAACACTGGCATCTGTACATATGCAGAAAGGAGGTGACTTTTTTAATGGAGGGGTTCTTGCATTAAATCAGTTTATCAGTTTTAACAGTGCTAGCTGATGCTGTCAACAACTTTAACATATTGTGAAGATCACGTGTTACCAACAGAGAAAATTAGGCAAACAAGCTGCGCGTAAAGAAAAGTAACAACTGGATAAATGTTTCTTATATCCTTTAATTTCCCTTGCATTAGGTGCAGTAAGCAAAAAATATAACGTGTATAATGTGAAATACTGTGTGTGCTTATCTGAGTTAAAGAATAGTGGTAAATGTTATAGTTACATTCAGTTTATTCTCTTTAGCATGTTTTCTGTGAACTATAGCATATATAGAAAGATAGGGGCAATGGAGCAACTAGTGATGTCCAGCACACTAATGTGCAGCTATTTTGGTATGACTCCAAAAAGCACCAGTCACGATATATAGTAGAACCAATGATCTAGAATGGATGTTAGACTGATGTCTCACTCCAGGACTGTGACTGCTGTTTTATTCAGAGCTGAGCTCCTGCTGATCCAATCAGTAATCAGAAAGGAAGGAAGGAAGATCATTGTCCAGAACAAACTACTGGATCAGAAACGAAAATTTACAGTGAAATACAAATATTCCCACCCAAACTGAAGCACTTCAGTATGAGTTTGAGTGCCATGGACTTTTATGCTACTTTTGCCCCAGGTCTCCCAGTTAATGTCATGAGAGTAATATTTAACTGATTAGACATTTAGTGAACCAGTAATGTACTGGCGGCATGCCCTGGAGTATGTCAGTTGCATCATTCAAGTTTTGCAAAGATGAAAATAGCTTTCTATTCCTCACACTAGCTACACTTCTAACAAAGAGCCCTAGCAGACTTCATTACTTGCACCACACAAAATGGAGAGCAGCATTATGAGTGGACTGTGGCCTCCATTTTTTCACCTTGGATATGGGTGGGGGGCATGTGTGCATCTACCAATTAGATGACCATGTGATAAATCATTACCCACAAACCAGTGGTATATATCGCATACCACTTTTGGGAAGCAAGGGAACTGCCAAGATGATGTACAGACGCATTGTAAATAGTATATGCATTGCACAACACCAGCTGGCAGTTTAAGACTTGGAAAAACTACTGGGACTTGATAACCATAAGGGTGCAGTCAATGGACCCGGAAACCTCAGGGAAACTACTTTGGTGATGAGTTGCAGTATACAAAGGTAAATGTGTGTGTGTGTGTGTGTGTGTGTGTGTGTGTGTGTGTGTGTGTGTGTGTGTATAACCTGAAAACAGACAGCATGTGAAAATGACAAAGCCCCGTAAAAATGATAAGCTTCTGAAGGCGTTAAGGTGTAAACATGCATGAATACGTGTCTTGAGTTCAAAAATCTGTTTTTGTCAATATTTCTCGTAACCTTAAGAGTTTGGGGGTTGGTCTCCCGAAGGTACTATTTTAGTTTATTAAGTACCGTTCGTGCATTTGAGCAATGCTCTAATGGCTGGCGGTCACTCTTATGAAGAATAAGCCGCATAGAGTTGTGTCCACAGATGCACAAGCAGACGTGCCTCATTGACCTTATACAATGAGCATATATTCATTTATTAATTTTTCACAGTCGGCTTTATCCGATTCACGGTGGTGATGGCGGTTTAAAGAGTATTCCACTCCATATTAAAATGTTTGATAATTTTGAAACTGGCATTGTCTATCGGGATCTATTAATTTACTTCACTTCAGTCATGTGACATATTTCGTGCAATTAGGTTGCAACACTTGGAATATTCACCGCAGTGTTTCTAATTTGTTCTCTTTCTGAATAAAATATTTTAAGAGTTTATGGAGTAAAGTCTAAGAAAAATCGATAGCAATGTGGAAGGAAGAACCCCTCCACCCCCAACCCATTCATTAACGATCAAACTGAAATGTTTATACTTCCCAAGGAGGCATGCATAGTTTAGTTCTGTTAAGAATTAATCCAGTATCATCACCTACTACTACTTGTTCAAGTAACATTTCTGCATAGTCTGCAATAACTTTTACAACTGTACAACCCAAGGGTTTCACCTGCTCGTTAAGGTTGCCACCTGTCCCACTTTGCGAGGGACAGTCCCTCTTTAGACAGTTGTGTCCTGACAAAAAATTTAAAAATGGCAAATGTCCTGAGATTTTGGGACAAAGTTATTTCCTATATGTTATATAATAGTTGCATAAAACAGTTATTCTGTATCTAAAATACCTAAATGTTATAAGAAACAGAATAAACAACTACAATGCTACAAGAATAAGCTTTTATTTAGACAAAAAAGTTAAGTTCTAGAATTTGTACTGACCGTGGGTATGTGTCGGCCTGTAAAATCTGATCTTTGTCCCGAAAATGTCCCACTTTGGCCATTTGAAAAGGTAGCAACCCTACAGTGTTGTATAAAGTAAAAAACACCATTTTGAACGAATTAACATAAACAAAACTACACAATTTTAAAGTATAACAACCATTTGCTCTCTGTATGAAATAAATGTATTTACAATTTTATTGACTCTGTAATATGGGATTGAAATGTTCGTATGAGTGATGCGCACAGGTTTAATTCGAAATGAAAATCAAGGGAAATTGTAACATTAACTGTGACATATTACAGCTGCAGTGAGAAGTATTCCATGGACTAAGAAATTCTGTGTAAATAACCTCAACCAGCATATGTTGTACTGACTGCTTTAGCTACCTAGAACATACACGTTTTATTCATTTTAAAGAATAGACCAGTTACAAAGTATTAACACTCTTATGTTCACGGGAAACATACGGGCAGCTATTTTCAGTTTAGATGGTTCTTGTTATCAGGAGGTCAGAAGCAGTCCTAGACTGCCCTTGAAATAGGTATTGTTTTCAGAGGGCAAAAGCAGCACCATCACAAACACTCCCGTTTATTGTGGTGGTCTTGCACAGCAGGGCTGAGAAGGAACCGAGGATGTGTCCATGGTTCTGAAAGCATAGCACCTTTAGGGGACGCGGTGTAAGTCGGTGCCTGTCCAGGGTCCTGAATAGTTCAGTTTGCTATTTGGACTGGGTGACATCAAATAAAAGAATGTTAAGAGTGTGGACAGGATGCAGAATTACTTCGTAGTAAACAGAAATTTTAAGGAGGCAGGGCTTGTAAGAACTGAAGGATTGGCTGATCTACTGAACCGTCGGTGCAGTCTTTCCTTAAGAGCATTGACGTAGAAAAGGAGATTATTCATGCCTACTTCTTAAAACCGAGAGAAGCACTTCTTCAGAAACTCGGAACACTAGGGACCAAGTTGGCAGGAGTTGACGAGAATCGCACCGAGAAAAGTTTTAAAGGTAAGAATTGTAGGTATAATCATTTAACATACTTTTATGTATTTAAGCGTAAGTTCTTACACAGTATAGCTCTTTGAAAACGAGGTGAGGAGGGGACACAGACAAAGTCTTTAAACTGAAAGCATTTTTTAAAACATAGAGTTGTCTTAGAAAAGTGATAGGATAAAGTGTTTTTTTCTGAATAGTTATATGCCTGTGACTGTAGGGCTCTTATTAATTAACAGAAAATATCATTGCTATCATAATCTTTAAGGACTGAACGAGCAGACAAAACCACCGAGGATCCAAACAGTCCAAGAGAGCTGAGAATCATAAATTGCATAGTAGCAGTAAGGGAACTGTGTTTTGAAGATGCTTAATGCATTTACAGTTGTTTTTAATTTTGCAACCAAAGTGAAACATGACTAACTTGCAGGTCTAATTGTAAAATGAGCAGTAAAAGGGTTAAACAACACATGCAAGCATATCTAATCCAAAACTAACAAATACTCAATGTGATTTGTGAAAACAAATTATATCTCTATCTGTGTGTGTGTGTGTGTGTGTGTGCACGTGTGTGTAGCAACTTGACTAATAGTTTTGAAGCCGTTAAGCATCTGAAAGAAAGCCAAGTTAACATTGCATAAGTACAGTGCTGGGGGTAGATGTACCAACATTAAAAATCAAATAAAAAGAAAATGGGCTAATGTCTATACGTGACAGGTCTATGTCCTATTGGATGTTACCAGTATTGTTTAGCTGAGAGTTGTGCCTGTCACACCTATGCTAGAATTCTCCTACTGTTTGTGAACCAATTGTTTCCTCAGGCAAACATACTTTTCATGTACATACCCACCATTCTGCATTTGCAAAAACACATGCTGCTACTATTGAAAAATATGGGAGAGATGTCCTTACATTTATTGGTAGATGACCCATAATTGTTTTCTTGTGCTCTTTCATTTGAGAATCTTGCTTTGTGATTGAACTGTTGCCTCCTTGAGATTTTGGGCTAAATAGATGTTGATGAAATACTCCAGTATTGTTTGACTTTCTGTAAACACATCCCTGGCTTTATTTCTTGTTCATCTTATCCATGCCCTCCTGTAATGGACTGGGTCAAGAATATGGTAATCCTGTTTGATAAGAACCTCTCTATGTCTAGTTAGTTTGCTAATATATTTAAACTCATCATATTCATCTGAAAGAAAAAAAAACTTTTCTAGATTCAAACTTGATCCTGCTCAAGGACTTTGTAATGCTGGTACCACCGGTTGTCACCTCATATCTTCATAATACTGAATTTAGGATTCAGTGCAAGACAGCTAAACCTTTCACAGTCAGTGCATACTCCACTGCATATTTTGTTATTAGGTCTAAGCAGAGCATATATCAACAAAACAGAGCATATATCAACTGTGTTTATGGATCTGCACTAACTATTAATATAATGGATGATCACCTGTAAGATTTATTTATTTACTTAGTTTTTAATCAGCAAACCACTATACATTTTATACCTAAAGTAAATGACTAAACAACTAACCCTTTCCTTTTCATCTATATCATTGCATTCCACTTGCTGGTGCTGGGCTGCTAGAGACTCATACGATGCATTTAAAATGAAGGATTTGGATTTTGCCTTCACTGTTCCTAGTCTGTCATTATATTTTTCTTGTCAAGCCTAAGACTTTAACCCAGTCTTAGCTGGAGATCTGAGTTGTCATACAATGTCTGCAGTTCTGGCATTCATTCGGATATGATTGGTTTACTTGATGCATTTCATTCAAACATGGCTTGCTTATTGGATGCATTTTGTCATAATTATATTTTATTTATTTTTAACCAGGTAAGCCAAATGGACACAAGAGTGTCTTTTCAGGGGTGACCCAGGAGCACTGACTGGTGTAGTAATTTACTCAAGCGTCACACACAAGACAAATGGAGACTAAGAGAACTAAAACCAGGATGAATGAAGCAATTTGTTAATAGCTTATAGCCTTAATCTTTTGTGCTAACTGCCAGACCTGCACTTGAATTTACAATCTATATGTTACTGTGTTTGCAGTGTTTAATTATTCTTATTGTAATGCACATTGTTAAATAAAATAAGATTTTACCTATTTCTTTAATACTTATTTCCCCACCATGGCTACCAAAATCTCTGTCTTCATTTACTTAATTTTATTATTCTGACTACATATATGATAATATATTAAAGTATTTAAATATTATAGTTAGTATTATTTAATCTAAACTCAGTCAGATATTTACTGTCATAGCTCTATGGCTAGATACAGTGTCTAATATATATATATATATATATATATATATATATATATATATATATTATATATATATATATATATATATATATATATATATATATATATATATATATATATATATATATATATATATATATATATATATATATATAAGAATTTGTATATAGAAATCAGTCTCTCCCTATATAAACCAATTCATGTTAACGTCAATGGTTCACTGATTGTCAGAAATTATTTGCTGAAGTTATTTTTGTCACTTTCATTTTACTTAATATTTTATTTTTTTAGTAAGTTGGTTTACAAGAAAATAGAAGTGTTTCTTTCTTTGTTTGTCCATCAGTTGGCATAGTCTGTTGCTGATATACAGCTACACTAATTTATGTAAACAGAATCAAGTTTTGATGGAGTATGAAGGGACAGAAAATTTTAAGCAGTGCCATTTGCATTAGTAAAAATAAAGGTATTAAAGAAACCATTTAAATGTTATAAGAGGTGTCTGTAAAATACTACATGAAAACATGGTATAGTTGATCATTTTAGAGCTTTCACAGATATTTCACTTGATATTTATGAAATTTTAGAGCTTTCACAGAGATTTCACTTGATATTTATGATTATTTCTTTGAAGTGAGTTAGGGAATGGAACAATATGTGTTTAAGAAGGGGAGAAGTGTTTTTGAAATCTTACAAACTATATTGTAGATGTTTTTATATCTAAATGAAACACCTTCTTTAATATGCATGGCATTGCAACCTGAACTTTCAGACACATAATGTTTGATTATTTTGTTATAGAAGCACATACTTAATTCAAATAATCAAGGGAGGAACATTTCCTATGTATGACAGGCTAAAATAATCAATTGTTAAACTATGACTGGATGCTGGAATAGTACAACATAGCTTTATAGTTTGCATATTTAAATATTTTGATAAACATTACTGAAATGTATGGATGCTGGAATAGTACAGCCTGTCTTTATAGCAAGCATGCCTAAATTTTTCAGTAAACACGTATACGGTTTCACCATTACAGATGAATAGAAACTGTATTCTACATGTATGTGTTTATGCAATGATTTATTACATTTATGAATTAAACAAAATAATAGGATATCAGAGGCTATCATTAATCTCATTTCTGAAGTGACAGTGTTAGTCAGTAGTGCAGGAAACAGAAAACACTGTAATAGAAATTAGATTCAGAAGTACATTTTCTAAACTTGGGATGTCACAGTAGAGTAGCAGTTAGTGTTTCTGCTAAACATTGCTTGGATCTGCAGTTTTTTTCCTGGGTGTGGTATCTTCTGTGTGGAGTTTACATGTTTTCCTTGTGTAGTTTGTCTTACATTCTAAAGGCATGAAGCAGGGAGGACTGATGATTCTAAAGTGCCATATGTGTGTGTGTGTGTGTGTGTGTGTGTGTGTGTGTGTGTGTGTGTGTGTGTGTGTGTGTGTGTGTGTGTGTGTGTGTGTGTGTGTGTGTGTGTGTGTGTGTGTGTGTGTGTGTGTGTGTGTGTGTGTGTGTTTGTGAATGTCCTTAAGTAGAATACGACCCTATCATGAAATGACTTCTTACATCATGGCCTGATACACTTAGGCTCCCAAATGTACAGTAAAATGTCTAGAGTAAACAACACTAGCATATAGAAAAATGTAGCATTTAACAGAAATCAAATCATGAGCTAAAGGCAGAGTTATAATTAGGAGAAACTGAATAAATGGCAAAATAGACTAATGCCAAGATACACATGGAAGGAAGGTGGGGATTTTTTAGCATAACTATGATGTGTTAAACCCAACTAAGTGTTGTAGAGGAATAAAGCCTTGAATACAACCCAGATTGTCTGAGTTCAAGTAGTGCTTTGGATGCTAGAAGGGACAGAGAGTTTGTAAATGAATAGCCAGTGCCTACTCACCTCTCCTATAGAAAGGAGTAGTACCACTCCTGGAATGACATTAATTTCCAGATATCACCCACACTGGAGGAGATTATTACTCTAAGAGAATGGACTATGTGTTAAATTGTTTTGTATTTTTTATTGCTACATACTTTTTAAAAATATTTTGTATGTAAAATAGTTACTCCACCTAATGTTTTAAACTTGCTGTAGGATATGTGATTGCTGTTTGTGAAAGTATTTTACATAGAAATAAGTTATGTAAGCATTTAATCCCAGAGATTCAGGAAAGCTCTACCACATCATAATAAGGACTGAGGTAAAATGGGACTGTTAACATGATGCGGTAGTTTGAGATGCATAGTTATGTCAGCCATGATGAGGAAAGACCTAATTATCAACTCATTTGCATATCTGTGAATCAGAGTTAACTACAGCAGTGTGCAGATCAGCACTTCTGTGGTAGTAAATAGTGAAGGACACAGTATATAAGCACAGCCATTTCCCCCAAGTCTCTCTCACACACACACACACACACACACACACACACACACACACACACACACACACACACACACACACACACACACAGACACACACACACACACACACACACGCACACACACGCACACACACACACACACACACACACACACACACACACACACACACACACACACACAGACTGAAACACTGGAGTCTCCTTACCTGTACCTGCGTTGACCAAGCATACTCATGTCTCCTTTTCCAGATCCAGGATGTCAGGGAAAGTTGCAGTCTCACAGCATATCCCTTAAACTCCCCCTACCTCCAATCTTTGTACTGTTAAGTGCCATTATGGCAGACAAGTTTAGAGTAATTCTGGGTGGCTAGTGGCTACCCGCACTCCTGGTCCCCATGCTGTAAAGTGCCATTATGGCACAGAAGTTAACAGGACTATCCCTGTTGTCTAGTGTTCCTCCCACTCCCTGATCCCTGCACTGGTTTAAATGTCATTACAGCACATGAGTTTAGAGTAGTCTCTCTGATGTCCACTGCCACTCCCCCCCAGATTCATGTACTGTTAAGTGCTATTATGGCACACAAGTTTAGAGTAATCTCTGATGGGTAGTGGTCCCCTCACCCTCAATCCCCATGCCATTTAAGTGCCTTTATGGCACAATTCTTATGTAGTCTCTGGTGGCTAGTATTCCCCCCATCCACGTATCACAGTAATCCCTGGTGTTTAGTGGTTCCCCCCACACAGTGATGTAGACTTCTATTTGTTAGCCTAGGAATGTGTGGCAGTATGACAGCAACCTCAACTCACTCTCACACCCATGTATGCATCAAACACATACATTGACAAAGCCCCCTATTCATGGAATTGCACTCTCTCACTCTTATCCATTCATCCATTCACACACCCATGCACATACCTAACTGATACCTTCACTAACTCCTTTGTTACTAACCTCCAGGCAGGCACATACACACACACACAGAGTCACAGGCCCTTCACATACACTCATGCACACACATTCTAGACTAAACTTCCCAGCACTTACTTCTACACTGATGGGTGAATACAGCCTTTCAGCCACTTTCAATACTGCCGCATGGTAAGTGCAGCCTTGCTCTCTACATAGCTAAGTGATTTCATTAATTGCTCACAGCATAGAAACCTTGTGGGAGGCAGTTCTTGGAGAGAGAGTACAAGGCATATTAGCATATGCCTCTCTCCTGAACTGCCTCATTAGCATACAGCATAGCCACAGAGACAGCCCAATGTGGAGGTGCACAGCTTCCTGCTAAAGTGCCATATAAGGGCTGTCTTTGGATTTAAAAAGGATACTGGGAGATGTACACATCGTGTAAACCTTGTGATAATCTTTATGAATTTCTGTCATTGTCTTCACACACACACACACACACACACACACACACACACACACACACACACACACACACACACACACACACTCACACACAGCCAGACAGACTCACTCCCATACACATAGAAGCACATACACACACACACACACACACACACACACACACACACACACACACACACACACACACACACACATACACACACACACACACACACACACACACACACACACACACACACACACACACACACACACACACACAGAGAAAATGTGCCCAGCAGTTACAGCCACTTTGTTGAGTGATTATACTTCAGATGTCTTATTATGTTCAATTGAATGAAAAAGTAATAAAATGTAAGTTATTGTAACCCCTGTGTCTCTTAACTGTCTCTGTATTATTGCACATGTCTGCTCTGTTGTAGTTTGATTTTTCCAAGTCTTTTGGGTTTCTAATACTGGGATGGGAATGGACCCCATTCCTAAGTCAAAATATGATTAAAGTTCATGAAATTAGTATTGTTTTAATCTTCGATATTAGCCAAAAGTGCTCTTTGCAGCACCTGCAATGTATCCAGAAATGACTACTACAATTTATATGGAGTTACATCTATCAGTAACATGTCTAAATATGATTGTAGATCCTTTTTTATAAGACCCATTGCTCTTACTACTGTTGGGACTGTCTGGGTGTCCTTCTTCCACACTGCCCCCATTTCTACCTGCAAATCTTGGTATTTTATGACTTTGTGTCTCTTTCTACATAAGACACTGTAATCACTGGGTGTAGTAATTTCAATGATCAATGCTGCTTTTGTCTATTTTTCACAGACCACTATATCTGGTTTTCTCATATCTATTTTTTTGAACTGTTGCTAATGGGTGATTCCATGTGATATATATTTCATCATTTTCTATAATGCTTTGTGGTTCATGTTTCCAATGCTTCTCAACTACTTCAGTATTATAATATTTGCACGATCCCCAATGTAACAGTCTTGCCACATTATTATGCCTTTCAGTATACAGGCCTTTTGCCAGCAAAACATATGTGACTGTTTCTCATTTTGTTATACAAAACCTGCATTTCTCTGTTTTTCCAACATGTTTAATGGATTTTATAAACCAACATGCACATAGTCCACTGTCCTGGGCCATCAAAATTAACATTTTGTCTTTTGGCATAAATTCACCCCTCCTTAACCATTCCTGCATCAGATCCTGATCAACAGGAGGTTCTAGGAGTGTTTTGTACTTGCAATTCTATTTATGCATTTTCCAGATCTCTTGCCTTCTCGTCTGCTCCTTTACCTTATATTCTTATTTTGTTTATTGGCACGTTCAGTCGCTGCCTGATTTTTCTCTACTTCTAGTTTGATTTCTATTCCTGCTTGACACCAATATGCTTCTGATTAAGTTGGGAAGTCGTCTTAGATTTGTTCTCCTCATGTTTTAAAACTTTCGCTATGTTTGGATCTTGTGAGATCAGCAGATATGTATACAGTCTTACGATTGCAGCTCTATACATGCAATGAATTCCAGGGAGGCCCATACCTCCTTAAAAATGGGGAATATATCTAATTTTGGTATGCACTGAGTTTTATAAATCACTTGATAACCATGAAGCATTTTTCTTGTTTTCCTGTCCAACTGATTCAATAGCTTATGGGGCAAGTCAATCACCCCAAAACTGTAAGTTGTGCTAGGTGTCAGGGCTGTTTTCAGTATTAATTTTAGTCTTCTAAAATTTTCCTTACTAAGTTTTGTTCAAATGTATTCATGTTTTATTTTTAATCCTTCATCACTTCCTAAATATTTATACACTCTCTCTTGCTCAAGTTTTTTCTTATCAGATTTCTGTCCCAGACAGATATTTTCTTGGTGCTGCAGCTTTCCTGCTTTAAAGGTTGCTTTTGCACATTTATCAAGACCATCTGAGAAAGTTTTGACCACTTGCTGTTGTCCTTTTAGTTCCTCATCTGATGAACTATACAGTTTTAAATCATCCACAAAAATAAGATAAGAGATCTTTACACTATGTTGTTTTCTGGGAGCCAGATTATAGCCATGACCTAATCTGTTAAGTAGACAACTTAATGGGTTAAGGACAAGACAAAAAGAGCAGTGGTGACAAAGAGTCACCCTGGAATATCCCCTTTGAATTGTATCCCTGGGGTATTAATTTATCCTTTATAATGATTTAGCTGTAAAGTGGTTTGTCACTGTTTTTCCTTTAGTTACTTTTTTTTACTTTTATGCTTGCTAAACAACAAAGCCATATTTAGGAAGTATAAAATTGGTGGACATTTGCTTTTTTCTGGATGAGCTTCCTGTCACTTTAATATACTCTTGTGAAGGGGTGGACTTTTTTTTTATTAGGCATTACCTGTACATTATCTCTGCACTGCAATGTTCATTCTCCATTTGGGGTGAAGATATATGATTCACCCATTCTCCAACAAAGCATAAGTGTAACTAGGATTGAATAGTGTTACATTTATCTAGGTATCTAAGAGAACATATTATTTATTTTATTAATTTGACATGTAGTACAGAGGATTAAGAGTATAAAGTGCTCATAAAATTACACCATGTAGTCCTGGGTTTGATCCCCATAGTCTTTATTTGCTTATCTTGTGACCCTGTGCATGTAATATAATCAGGCAGTACTTCCAGTTTGCCTTAGAAAAGTGGCACTTGTATCTAACATCCTGTTAAAATATACATTTTTAAAAAGAAGCCTTCATCTTACTTTAGGACCTATTATCCATCACGAGTAAATTCCTTTTAAAAATGGATATACAAGACACTGGTACATATACTTCAATTACCTGAACATGTTGCCTGAGTGGAGTTCCTACAAGCAATTGCTACAGAGCTGATAAATACTAAGTAAAGTAGTACCCCCCAATTAAACCCAATCCCCCTTATTAATCAGCACATACCAAGATAATTTGCAAGGTACCCGATTTGCATGAGTTTTGTTTCTGAAATATGGATGTCACTATCTTAATATTGTCATACCTACTGCCTATTCTCATTGAAACTTCTAAGATTTTGTCATTATTTGCAATCTTTCTGTCCAGTCCTTGTTCACAAACAAGGTGATAAAAGATAAAGTATTATCATGGTGCTTAGAAAATGTGATAGTAACTAGATCATGGCTATTATTCTGCTATGGCCATGAGTTCAAACTATCTTAACTACTGAGTATGAGGCTACTTCTAAGTAAGAAGAAAGAAAAAGCATGGTTTTGGAATTATTAATGCAAATATGAACAAGCATTATTTGACTCCTAGGGGCATCAGTAGGAGTTAACTGTTGAAACACCTGGAGATGCACTTGGTTGTAATGAGTTAATATGCTAATGCTAGAGAAATTACATATGGTGATAGATGTCTGGTTATTGAAATTACATATGGTGATAGATGTCTGGTTATTGAAGTTACATATGGTGATAGATGTCTGGTTATTGAAGTTACATATGGTGATAGATGTCTGGTTATTGAAGTTACATATGGGGATAGATGTTTGGTTATTGCTGGCACTGTCCATATGTAGTCTTCCTTTGCAAGTAAAAAAACAGGATACCCTTTCCTTGTAGATCTGTTTCTCAAAAAAACAGTTTTTCTGGCAAATCACTGAGGACAGATATCACTAAATGATGATACAATAAACTCTTAGTTAACCATAACTCAAGCAACCAGCAAAAAAAAAACAAACAAAAAAAAAACAGAAGAAATACAGTACAATTTTCATGTGTTGCACTTTTTGTTTCCCTCCATTTTTAGAGTTTTAGAGTTTTAAAAAGGAAGATAGGAATACATTCTCTCTCTCCCCAACCTGAGAACAAGTCAAACCAAACAAATCATATAGGGTACAGTATTAGTCAGCACCATTTTTAATAGTAACCCTCAAGAAACCAGAAAGTACAGTTATCCAGCATCTACCTATCCCCATGGGTACTGGTTAACTGAAACTTTACTATATGCATCTGAGTTCCAGACTTTATAACCTTCAGAAAATGCATGCTAACACAAACCCTGTTATTTTAGCAATTCTTAAGTTTATGAGAACAATATTTAAAACAAGTCAGTAGTTTTGATCCGTGTGCCTGCATTATTTTAGGCTTTGTCCATATTTCTTGCTCTAAGAGGTGAGACGTATGCCTAGCACAGTGGAAAATAACTAACCCCTGAGGACAAATAAAAGCATAGATGCACGATGGGCCATTTATAACTTATGAAAATATAAAACCATTGCCATCTTGGCTCATGAAGTCATCACAGTCTTGATAACTATCTTGTTTTTAGACAAAGAAAGTTCAGATTTTTTTTAAATTCATCTATATAATATTCATTAAGATGGTTGCCTGGAGATGGCTCTGTTGCTTCTACAAAGTAACAGTGTTGGTGGCCATCAGAATGTAAAGTAATTACTGTATTTTACAACTATCTAATAGACTTCTTGCTGCACTAGTAAACTGACCACATGTCATTTGTGTTTCAACAGATTTAAAGTTAGCAGATAATATTTAAAGTAATAAATTATTGTGGCAAAAGTTACAGTATTTGTGCAAGTATATTGCAGCTTATACACAATAAAGTTATCCATAGTCATACATTCAAAATAGCCTTTAAGCCATTTTAATTAAGTTGTATTTAGATACTTTTTGTTAGGTGATATTCTCTGAAAATTTGTTCAGAACATGCAAGATAATAGGCTTGTTAATGGCAATGGAATATAATGTCCATTGTGTGGAAAGTGTAGTCCCTTCCCCCATCAGGGATACAGGAATGACTAAAATGCCTTAGAATTGAGTTTTGGATTAGATAAGTAAGATGATCATTCCTTGAGGAGCTCTATGCTGAGGTGAGGATGGGGTTTATGAGAACAATGAGGTGCTGCAGAGGGGAGTTAATAAAACAGAGCCGAGAATATTACCCAGATCATCTAGCCATAAGAATAATCACAGTTATATCCATTTTATGAATAGGAGGGAACAGTTCACAGACAAATGAAAACATTCCAGAACTTATATTACACAAAGGATAAACTGGAGTGGGGATACAGTTTCAAATTTCTTCTGTCAAAACTTATTAGTGAAATGACAGCCAAAATCCTGAAAGCTTCTATGCGCAAACTAGAAACCCGGTCTAATAAAAAAATTATTTTTGCGGGGATCTTTTATTTTTATGAGCAAGTATTTCAAAAGAAGGAGCTGAAGTAAGCAAATAAGATTACTAAGTAAGGTGGATGGTTGTGTTATCTAGCTAGGGCCAAGAAAACAACAGCTACATCATCCTAATACCAGAAATACCAAGTTGTATACAGTAGGCATAAATATGACATAATAGTCACTTTGTGGAAGGAGCTGCTTATATAACGACATCATCTGACTCAGGCCCTCCACCACATATAGCTGTCTAGAGAAGGATCACCCTTGTTTACCTTGATGGTGACCCTCACTGCTTTAAACCTATCACCGTACTTTGTCGACCAGAATGGTAACTTAGCAGTGTCTCTGCTGTCTCATGGTATGATGTTCCTGTCTGGCTCACACACTAGCATTATTTCATCATAATTCTTTTGCAAAGCATTATTACAATCCCCTTATGTAATTTAAGGCCCACTGCATGGACATCATCCCAACACGTTTGAGGTTGTGTATTTAATTATTAGCTGAAAGCAAATTCCTTAAAACTTTGTAATAAAATGGCTCCATGATTGAAAAACACAAAAACACCGTCTCTAGTTTTTTGCTAACTTAAGTACGCATTTCACTTTTACCAGTGTACCTGTTGTGCATGTGTGTGTGTGTGTGTGTGTGTGTGTGTGTGTGTGTGTGTGTGTGTGTGTGTGTGTGTTGTGCATGCGAGGAAATGGAACCAGACCCTGCACAAAAAATATATATTTTGCATTCTGATTTGCTCTATTGACATCCAGTCACTGATATAGTGAGTGGCAGAAAATCTGGTATTGATAGTACATTCATGAACAAATAGTCACATGTTCTTCAGGGGGTATGCATTGTGTTACAGACACATCCTTAGTATTGTGATTAGGTAGACCTAACATTAATTGTTCTGTCTTACATCACCTAAGAGTTTTGGGTCTCTCGCATAATGTTGTTTTGTCTTCTGTTATTGTGATATTTTGCTCCAAAAAATTGAAGAATCTGTATATGCTAATTAGCAATGGAACAATTTGTACATAGCCTTAATGGAGTTTATTTCAAATCATGTAAAAATGATTACCTTACTGACTACATTAATAATATTGCCTGCTGAAGGGAAATACTTTTCTGCATATGTTTAACTAAGATAATATATTTTAATTTGCAGAACCATGGCTTGTAGGTATTTTTTCAAACATTTCTTTAGAAAATGTGTCGTTAATTTGTGAAAAGTGTTTTATCTGTTAAAAGCAGTAATAATGAGAAACATTTCATAGGTCATATAGAGGCAGATGAATTGGCCGGAAAGCATATATGCATATTTGTATAACATACTATTTTGCAGGATACTATTGGTAAATCATGTAAAAATACTTTGTTATAAGGTTATCAGAATAAAATGGGTTCGAAAAAATAAAACTAAAGTTAATGGTGGTCTAATAAACTGCATGTGCCTTTAAGGCTTACATTTTTTTTCTGCAAGTTTTTATTGAAAACTAACATTATGTCTTGAATGTTATGTCCCCCTTTAATGTACTGAAAATTGTGAACTATTTTTGATTCTTTCAAAATATCTTTTCGGACTTGCATATATGACTGCAACCTTTATGAAAAGATGAAACTGGTTATCACGGGTAGTCTTTTGTATGACATTTGTAGGATCTGACATGGAAAAGTGTATTTTATAACAAATATAGACTTAAAGCAATATATCAAAGACATAAATCATGAATTGTATAGCAGTGGTATAGAACTGGAAGAATATATACAAACATCAATAAAATGAAACCCCATAACTGCAGCAGTATGAATAATGAAATATGAATAAATACACGGACCTAGTGAAATCACATTAAAACATTAATGACTTTTTGCAAAGGAGTGTGCAACCCGAGGGGGGGCACCCCTCTTTATTTAAATATACCAAATTAATGGCTGCACAACCATGGGGAAAGAGTACGTACCCTACAAGGCATAATCCCCTTTTACAATGTCCCTTCAGCATCCCAATCACAGCAATACTGGCTTTTGATATAACTGCAGTTTATTTATTTGCCTGACATTACATGATGTGATGGTATACATTGAGATTTAATGCCATACTCAAAAATTATAATTATTTCAAATGTAACATTAAGATGGAAACAAAGTGCTCTAGCCTAAATAGCACAAGAGGTTAGAAACTCTCTTGACTACAAATATTATTTGTAACAGTTTTGTTCTCATTTTTAAGGAGACACAGTTTTTCCATTCTTAAACAGTTTACTGTTAAATAAAGTCTGGCAATAAGGTTATGAATTTGTTTTACAATTGTATTGCTATGATTATTAATGGTAGAGGTCATTATAGTTGCCAAGAGATATACCCAGGCATTTAGAGAGGAGCAGTAACATCAAAATTATTTTACTGTTTGCTATTAGGTAGCTTTGTACATGATAAATCACATATCTCTTATTTGCATTCATGATAACTTCCCATGTTCTTTCCGTCTGCTGCTTTTTGCCAGAATTTGGATAACAGTAAGCAAAATTAGTAATATTTGTCACACTGAATCTGGATTATTAATGGGACTGAAGTAAAACCAACACATAATCCATCAGAAACAGTTTTGCGGAATGCTGCTTCCTAAAAGGATTCCGAGTAACTGACTTTACTACGACTGGGAAGCAGAAGTTTATCAGGAGATTAACACTATCAAACATTGACTTCCTCTATAAAGATGGATAAAGAAGAGTCTTTTTAAGGGAGACAGACCTTCAGTACCTACTTGTGGGGATCTGCACTCCCAGTTCCCCACCAAACTAAAAGTGCTTACTGCAAGATCACTTAAATTTGGGGATAAGGGTAAAACCTTCTTATCCCCATTGTTCCGTGATCACACAAATATAGCTGCAGTGTATCAGTAAATCAAATTCTCTGCATCCATCATCATCATCAACCCCTCTTTTCCCATTTTTTACATGATGTTGGGATGTTGCATCTCTCTCTCAATTTAATGTCTCTCTCCTACCTTCTTTGATAGTCACACCTTGCTTTTTTAGGTATTCTTTTACAGAATCCAGCCATATCTTTTCTGGATGCCCTCATTTCCTCCTGCCTTCTTCTTGTCTCTTCCAAATCTTCTTCAACATATTGTGTTCTGCTTTCCTGCACATGTGCCTGAACCACCATAATCTGTTCTCTTTGACATTCTCTGCAGTTGGAGCTGCTTGGGTTTCTGCATATGATGTCCTCATTCTTCGTCTGTGCCACAGTACATATCCTACTAACCATCTATAGCATTTCATGTCCATCACCTCTAGCTTTCTAAACTGTTCCGCCTTCACTGTCTATGTTTCTGTACCATACAGTTGTATTGGTTACACCACCATTTTGTACACCTTATGTTTCAGCTTCTTTGGAATTCTTTTGCCACATACTACACCTGACACTCTGTGCCAGTTGGCTGCAGTCCCCCTGATTCTAATTTTGACTTCTGCATTCAGATTTCCCTTCTCCTCAACCTCCCTCCCTGATACATGAAGCTGTTAACCTGCTCCACTCTTTTCTCTTCCATCTCAATTTTTAGTTTCTTCTAATTTCGTCCATTGCTGTCATTACAATTGTCTTATTTGAAATCAATTTACTCCCATGTGCCTTCAATTTTAACAGCCATTCTTCTATCATTTGCTGACATTCTCATTCAGAGTCTGCTTGTAATGCCACATCATCTGCATACAGCAGATTCAGCAAATCCAGTTTTCCAGGAAAATCAATGGCATTTTACATTTTATGTGAGGAGTAACCATTCCCTCACTTTCCAATGAGGATTTACTTCTAAACCCTCTTAAGCTAATATAATATGTTTAAGTCTGACACAGCCAGGACTAAGCAATTCCTCTTCTGAGCAGTGTTACATAATTCCTAGCCCAGTCACAGAATTATTATTTTTGACAAAATTTGATTAACTCATTTCAGGTAGTAAAGCTTCTGTGGGATATTTTTCCATCAAGAGGAAACTCCTTATATTGCAGTTGCCTGTTGTCAGAATGAGCTAATAAGCCTGTCTAGCCTACTCCTTAAGTGCATTTATATAAATTTTGCATCCATGTTTAGACATTGTTAACTGCTTCTTGAACTAAATGTTGCAGCATATTCTTGCATCTGTAAATATGCATATATATATATATATATATATATATATATATATATATATATATATATATATATATATATATATATATATATGTAGCATATCTTTGCATCTATAAATATGTTTTGATCATTTCTTATGTGATCTTATTCACCTGGGCTGTGCCTGCAAATTGTCCATTAAGATTAGTGCACTACTCTGGTAAGCAAATATAAATAAATAAATTTAACATTTGCTTTTTTACTGGTTAAGACTCATGCTTCATACCTACAGAGTCCAGGGTTCAATCCTGATCTCAGTGTCTCTGGTGTTTGCTTGTTTTTTCTCTGTGCCTGTGTGAGTCTTGTAGGTAGCCTGATTACCTGTCACTTCCACAAACATAGGTTCATAGGTTCATAGATTAGTACTTAGCTAACTGCCCTTGTGAGCCATTTTAAGCCTAGCCAATTATCCCTTGTGCTCGCTGATTAGCTGTGTAAATTGTCTGTTTACATTGAAGTTATCATTGCTTTTGCGACCCATAGAGTACGGCTAAAAATGGTCTTTGATGGTCAATTGACTTAAGTGGTTAACAAATGGGTAAAAAAGTAACATTCTACATACTTCCCATTCTTCCCTTGCCCTTCAGCCTTCCTCCACTTATTCCATAACCTTATGAATGCCTCTGTAGGTTCCTTCTTAAACACCCATCTCAATAACCAATTCATTGGAACCACTAACCCCCAATGAGAGATTCATGGAATATTTACTTCCTATATTCTACTGTGTATGCACCTTCTCAGTTGTTTGTCCTTCTTTTTCAGGTTCATTCCTTTACTTCACTCTGACATTATTTTGCATGCACATATCATGTCTTGTGAGAAGTGCTCCAACTCCTCAAGTCTTTTTCCCATACACTACGCCTCCATTCTCCACGATGGTGGTTATATACTTGTGAGACTGGATATCTTTATCTCTCTCTCTCTTTATATATATATATATATATATATATATATATATATATATATATATATTTTTTTTTGCAGTATGTAAATTAAAATAGCAACAGCTCAGAATTGTGCGTGTTATGTAAACTATGTATATTTATTCACATTTTAGGGAGAGTGTATAAGAGTGTATGTGTGTGTTTGTGTGTATGTGTCCTCTTCATTTGTGCACGTTTGCTTAAAATGGAGAAAGCAGTCTAAGATGACAGGTACTAGTTTGTAAAGGGTATATGCTTCTGCAGTTGCTTAATAACTTTGCTGGTACCGATGTATTCTTATTAGAATTTAGTTCTGTTTAGAGATATTGTGCTAGATATACTGAATGGGATGTTGAAGATGAACAGTGAAATGCAAGCCAAGGAATTCATACAAAGGAACATATAATACTCTTTAATATAACAATATAGAATTATCTATATTTAATCTGAAGAACATGCAATATTCCTTTCACTCATCTTTATCATAGACATTTTTTGAAAATATATCTAAAAGTTTTACTTTAAGAATTCAAAGATCAATTTTACTGCAGTCTTCTGGATTTCTTTTTTTTTGGGGGGGGGGGGGGTTAAGATCACTTCCTTATTAACTATGGTTTGTACAGATGGAGTCTATAGTCATATGTAACTGTCATCTTTGATATACTGTAGTGCCACAATGGATCCTGGGAGTCGAGGCCAGCTAGGCTGCAATCTACGCATGAGTTGCTCTTTGCTAATTCTAGGAGCATTTTGCATCACACCAAACATTTGTCTGAGTCAGATTGATCCACTGGCCCTGAGTCGAGCTGACCCTCAGTGCTGGGAATCATCTTCTGCCATTCTTCTTGAAATGAGAAAGCCTCGTATTTCGGACACTGTGACTGGTTTTTGGGACTTCATGATCTACTTGAAATCCTCAGACAATCTGAAACACGGAGCTCTGTTCTGGGACCTAGCTCAACTCTTCTGGGATATCTACGTAGACTGCGTGTTGTCTCGAACTCATGGTCTTGGCAGGAGACATCTGGGAAATCGTCAACAGGAAATTACTGCCCTTCACTCACAAATTACAGGAAGTGAGTATCAGCTTGATTCTACAAAACATTCCTTATCATTTTTGCTTCTATGAAAAGGTCTAATACTACAGTATTTTAAAAGATGGTTATTTAGTACATTTTAAGTGATTATTCTCTCATATTTCTGGCCATTGTATCAGATTTTTGGTTCTTTGATGCTCGAATGTAAT
The DNA here is from genome assembly GCF_019279795.1 of Protopterus annectens. Taxonomy (NCBI): domain Eukaryota; kingdom Metazoa; phylum Chordata; order Ceratodontiformes; family Protopteridae; genus Protopterus; species Protopterus annectens. Next base: position 1,713,734,843 of record NC_056739.1, on the reverse strand, counting down.
CATTTTCCTCTGCACACATTTATTCCATTTTGAAAATGGCAGAAAATATCAAATGCATTAATAAAACACAGAAATGACATGCATTGCTTAACATGGTCTAATCAGACAATTCTAGGAGTTAATTTGAATGAATATGGTCACAATTAATAAAGCAGAAAAAGAAAATGCTAAGCATGTGTTTCCTTTTGAGGTTACAAATGAGCACATGCACTGTCAAATGAATATGATCACAAGTAATAACACAGAAAATGAAAATGTTAAGCATGTTTTTTCCCTTTGAGATTACAAATAAACACATACACTGTCTGTAGAAAGGAACTGATTGTTTATCCATGGCACTTAATAAAACTTACTATATCTTCAGCTTCAGCTGCCCTCTTCATCAATGATTTTCCTATATGCCTGCACATATTTATATATTTTGCTTCCTCTTCATCACTGAACTTCCTGTATGCCAGTTGCACACTTTTATATATTTTGCTTTCTTTCTTGCATCAAAATCCAGTGCATGCAGTTGCCACTTCATGCAGTTTTGTCACCTTCTGCCCTTACCTGTGAGTATTCATTCCTAAGTATACTTTAATGACCACTCACTCTGAGGTACTGTCATACTACATTACCAATTACAAGCCAGTATTTTTAGTTCATTTATCAGTACACCTGTTAAAATGTACTAAACTCTACTTCCATTTTCATGAGTAACACATGAGTGGCAGTATAGTTAAAATTATGTGTATATCACCTCACAGGATGCAATGGTGACAGAAGGAATCAAACTTAGGATTTCAGGATGAAGTCCACTAATAAGTCATTACACTAACTCTGTGTACTGTGCTAGTAGACTGTCATCATCATCATCATCATCATCATCGTCATTTATCAGTATTTCAGCCCTACCTCCCCAAACACACACACACACACACACACACACACACACACACACACACACACACACACACACACACACACACACACACATGCATACAAACACACACACACACGCGCACGCACACATGCACACGCACACACACATGCATACACACACACACACACACACACACACACACACACACACACACACACACACACACACACACACACACACACACACACACCTCTGTCATACACTCTTCCTTTGACCTTTGCATTCGAGGTGTATGGAGTTGCAATTATTCACGCTGAAAGTAATTTATCAAGTTCTGCTTCTTTTCTAAATAATGTTCTAATCTCTCCCCATTCTTTTACTCCTCTGCCCGAAAGGTTAGCCATATTACGGATCTTTGTATCATCAGCAGAAACGTGTGCTTCCTTTTCTAAACCCTTTGTGTTGTTACTAATTATGATATTAGATTGTGACTCACTGGACACTCTGATATGATCATTTATTCTTTCCTTCTAGTTATCTGAGATGTTTAGTTCTGTCTGACATACATTTATGTAAACATCTATGCTATATCACAGCTTATTGATAAATAAAAACAGTAGTTCCCTTGCTATGTTTGCAGACAGACCAGCTGATGAGCCTTTGTCAGTTTCCTTTCTGCTTCTTTAATGCATAACTATATCTCTTTTTTACGAGTCTAAGTGTACCTTTTGACATCACATATTTTCCCTATTATCATTATAATACGTTTACAGGAGGTTACTAGATATACAGTCTAGGAGACCATTGAGGAGCTTAACCCAGTTTCACCATTGGCCCAAAGCACTGCCTAGTTAAGTGACTTGCTCAATGTCATGCAGGAGGCAAATGAAGGCCGAGGGACTCAAACCCTGCTCTACAGGAAGCAGCTCATTAACAGCTCATATACAATGTAGTAAACTGGCACAGATCCAGAAGCGTGATGATATTCACCACTTCAATAATCAGTAACTCAAAGGGACACTTAATTCGATGATGCATCTTACAGTGAAAGCACAACTAAACATAATTACAGTCTTGTAAAAACTGAGTGGTGCCAGTCCCTTTGCTGTACAGGCAGAAGTATGTATTTGAAATCTAAAGGGAATATAATTCTCTGCCTTATTTTTGTTGTTGCCTTCTGTGAAATAATAACTCAATGTATTCTGTAAACCAACAAAAAGAGCCAACAAATACATGCCCATAATTTTTTTCTTTTTCATCTTCAGAGTTTTAACCCTTAACTACAATGTATTTGTTTTTCCTCAGAAGTGTGCCATTTCCTACATGTACAGTACTATGCTTTAGTTTATCATTAATCTGGTCTGCAGGCATGACATTATGTTCATAAGTTAGCCTTGTCTCTTTTCTCTTATTTTTCCTTTCAAAGTCCTTGATTTTTATCTGTATTTTTAGTGGAATTAGATAATAGTGTCATACTACAGAGTTGATGCCACAATTGCCAAATAGCATATTTATGACCCTTTATTAAAAACTGCTGCTAGTCGGAGAACATGTATTCCTATACCCAAATTCTTTCAGACTGGTTTGCTCCAAACACCTTCCAAATGGTGTATTTCTTCAGTGAACAATATCTCAAAACACCTTTACTTGAAGCTAGCTGATTAAATGGAAAATGTATTATCATCTTAGGATAAAAAATAGTGTTTCTGGCTGGCTAAAGTCCCCTATGCTCTCTGTCAATGTAAGACAATCTGAGGTCTTTAAAAATTGATTAATACAGGGTGTAAGTAATGTGCTACATAGACCAACTCAAGGCCCTATCCCTGTATTCTGTCTCCTACAGGCTGTGAGGGGAGATCTATGCCTGCCATACAAGGAATTGTCAGAGTCCACTCTGATGGACCTCCTGCATATTTGCAAAACAAACAGCACCAATGGACCTCCTGCATATCTGCAAAACAAATGGCACCAGAATTACCCATTCTAAAGACTTAAACCTTACCTGTGATATAAATAGGACCTGCTGGAGAGACAGGTATGTATCCTAGGGGGTCGGAAGTTAGTATAATGGTTAAGGTGTTTGCTTCACAGACACAAAGTACAGGGTTTAATTCTCACCTTTGAAGTAGAAATTGGCCTAGGCTTTAAATAGTCCACAAGGCCAGCTAGCCTAGTACATACCTATGAACTACCCCTTCTCTGGAACAGGCTACCCATCCATGTGAAGTAGAGTTCCTCCCTAACCCAAATCAAATATAACTTGGACAATTGGATGGGGAGCAGGAAATTCATCCCTGGTTTGGCACCTGCAAATCTAATGGACACAGGCAGCCTGTTAACGATTCATCTCCCAGGCCTCTGCTTGTACATGTTTCATCTCCCAAGCTCCTGCTTACCATTATGAAGGGTAACAGAACTTGTCAGAGATTTGGGATGCGTGGCTAGGCTTAAAAAGGTCCTTGTGGTCATTAGCCTAGTAAACACCTAGGAAGCTGTAAGTGAATTTAAATGCAGATGAATATACAGTTTGGTCAGCTAGTTGTGGGCTAAAAGGTTTTGTTGACTCAGTCATGCGAGAGCAGCTTGTCAGTCCTCAGTATGATCCTGGATGCATCAATATGTCAGAGCCATGCTGTTACTCTGGAAAGAAATTCTATATCTTCTGTAACTCAGAATCAACTACAGTAAACTCTCAGTTAACCAGAACTCAAGCAACCGGCACTCTCAGGCAACTGGCAAAAAAAAAAAAAAATCAAAGAAATACAGTACAATTTTCATGTGTTGCACTT